>NC_046607.1:20685617-20844512 GCF_011750605.1 Drosophila busckii | reverse complement strand
AATTTAAATAGACATTTATCTTGCCAAACGACAGGGCAGGTTGTGCACACACACACACACACACACATACACACGTGCGCCTGTTGCCTATAACAAAATTACAGCACTGCGGCTGATCCATGACGATGACGATAATGTGCGGCTTGCTTTTGGCCCCCCCCCCCCTCAGCCCCAAACTCAAACCAAAACCAGCAGCTGACATTGATGCTCTGGCTGCCGAGTTTGGTTTTTCTGTTTGATTTTATTTATGCGATTTCGTGTTATTTTGTTTAACAAGCAGCAGCAAGCAGCAGCCGCAACAAATATTTTTGCTGTTGCCTTGTCTACTTTTTTCTACTTTACAGTTGCTGCTTGCTGCCGTTTTTATTTTCATTACAATTTTTGGCTTGGCAAATGTTTTTCAAAGCATAAAAATACTTTTACATTAACTTGTTCTAACAACACATCAACGCACACACACACACACACACACACACGCAAAAGTTGTAGAAGTAAAATTTTTGGGCTGCTAGATTTTGTGTGTTGCTTTTAGCGCTCAACGACTTTGCCGCTTGCTGATTTGCTTGTTGTTGTTGCCTACTTTTAGGCAAAAGCGAAAGTAGCGCAACGCGCTGCAGGCAGGCACAGCTCAAGTTATGGCAAGTGTGTGTTTATGCGCAAAGTTTTGCCTAAAGTAAAAAACACAAACAAACAAACACACACAAACAGTGGGAGAGAGAGAGCGCAAGAGTGTGAGTGTGAGTGTGAGCGCAAAAAATCAAGCAGCAAAACAATAACAAAGCTTTGGCCTAACTGCAAACCACGCTATATCAACATCATTTGCGTTAAGTGGTTTCGAACAAGCAGCAGTTACAAATACGCGAATATGCCTACTAATGGCCACGCCCCCTCCCAGCCCAAGCCACAGCCACGACAACGTCTATTAAACTGCAATAAAGTTTTGCGCTTTTGGCGCTGTGCCAAGCCGCCAGACGCGCAACCAGTTGCTGCCTAATTGGCTGACTGTCTGTTGCTAAAAACTGTTGCATGCTTTAAGGCGCTGTCTAATAAAATTCGCTACGGCGCGACAATAAAGCAAATGCCAAGACAACAATAACAACAACAAATATATATGAAATACATATAGGCAAGCTGCCAAGCATTGCTACGTGCTGTGATTTTGTCTATGAGCCACAGCAGCCATAAATCTTTAACATATTTTAAAGCAGAGTCTTGGCAAAGCGTATCGCATGTGCTGCGCGTTCGCTTTGTCTACATTTGTTCTAGGCTGCCAGCCTTTCTGCCTTTTGTGCGCGCCACTTTGTATAGATTTTGGCGTATCGATAACACACACACACACAAAGAGTGAAAGACACAGGCACGCGTATTTACTTTGCCGGTGTCGCACACACACACACATTTTTTATGGCTGCTGGCAATATGTATGATTTCTTTTCAAAAGGATTTGGCTGCTTTTTGGCTTTTGTGCTGCTGCTGTTTGGCAAATTTATAGAGCTTTAAAATTTGTGCGCCAGTCACAATTTGCATGCGAACGCTTTTGGCTAAATTATGGCAATTAAATTAAATTAGATTTAAGCTGAAAGCAAAACAGCAGCTGTGCTTATCAAAGCTCAAAGCGTTGTTCAATAAAGTTAACTAAGCGCAGGCAGTCGCCGAGGCTAATGAAAGCAGCAACAATAACAACTGGCGCACAAAAGTAGGCAAATAGCCAAAACCAAGTGCGGGCCCAAGTAAATTGATTTGCATAGCAACCCAAAGTTCGCACTAAATCAGCATAGATATATATATATAGCTGAAACTGTTGGCCAAGACATGGATACGCCAAGCAGTTTAACTACTTAGGTACAAAGAGCAGCCACAATGGCAACAGCAGCAGCAGCAGCAGCAGCAGCAGCATCTATGGCAACTTCAATTTGCTACTTGCTGCTGCCTGCGTCTTGCCCCTTGCGCCGCTGGCTAAAGTGTCAAAGACATGGCGCAGAGCTAGAGCTATACAAATGTTGACAAGCTAATGAAATGTGAGCAGGCACAGCATGGCCAAGTGGGTTTTAGCGTAAGGAAAATTGATACACTCACTCTCTCGCTGTCTCTGTCGCACATAACTTGACAAGCAGTTGAACTTATCTCACACACACATAGATATAAAGCCCCGCAGCTTTATGTAGGCTGTTGATGAACTGTCAGCAGCCAGCAGCGTGCTCGAATTTATAATGAAATCAGCCTCAAAAACTTTGCGCAAATTCTCAATTAATTTGTTGCAATTCAAAATACAATTCAAAGCTGTCAAATTTGAGTAAATGCAGCGCATAAATTGCAAGTGGCCTAGCATTTGCTTTATGTAACATAAATTCAGTGATAAAGCGTATGAGAGATTCAAAAGTGAATTCCAAACAATTTGCACAGTAAACTGTTGGACGCCCCAAAGACATAAGTGGTAAATCACATCAATATGTAACACACAGGGCCAAAAGATGTTTGTCTAAGCAGCGTAGCCAGTCAGCCAGTCAGCCATCCATCTAGCCAGTGACTGGTAACTGAACTAAAAGCGTATGGCTACGATTTGCTATGCAATTTTACACACTTGACCATTAAACGTAGCCATTGGGAGCAGTTTGCATAGCAATGAAGCCAAAAGGCGAAGCAACAAAACGAGAGCAAGAGGCACTAAAGCCATATAAAAGCCATAGCCTGTGCCCATAGTCGGTCAACTTGATGAAGTATGAATGATTACGAAAGCGAAAGCAACAGCAACAACAACAACAACATTATCATTCAGCTGCTCATCTTTATGCCAACATTGAAAAGGTGTAGTTGACTGTAAAAACTTCAATGAATAAATTCTGAAATTCATTTTGCTGCTGCTGCTTTTTTTTGCGCTGCATAAATAAGTTAGACATTTGGTCAAGTCACACAAATATGAGGCAAGTAAATTGGTCGAACTGTAAGTGCGCATAAATTTGCGAAATATTTTAAGTTGACTTATTGTAATTGAGTCTAGGCGTAAGTAAGTCTATTTAAGCGTTTAAAGGCTTTAAATAAACTGCAGTAGCTGCTGCTGCCGCTGCTGACACTTTGACGATTTGTCAAGCGAGCGAGCAAATGCCATGAAATTATGACACTGTCTCGAAAATGCTGAAAAATACTGTAGCCAAGCCAAGAAGCAAACAAATAAAAGCACAGAGCACAGAGCAATGCTTTTGTTGACGTACATGGGGCGTATGCGCAATGTCTGCTGCTGAAAATGATGAAACAGCACAAAAATGTGAGCGCATCGGGCTGGGTCAGTGGCATGCAAATACAATGAACTTGACTAGGAGTCGTCGACTAGTGCGTCGCTGCCATTTATGAGCATAAAAAATTGACGCCGACAA
Source organism: Drosophila busckii (assembly GCF_011750605.1). NCBI lineage: Eukaryota > Metazoa > Arthropoda > Insecta > Diptera > Drosophilidae > Drosophila > Drosophila busckii. Next base: position 20,841,141 of record NC_046607.1, on the reverse strand, counting down.
CATTTGCTGCATTTACACACACAATCAAACAGCGCTCAGTCTACTGCTGCTGCTGCTTTTTGCTTAAAAGTGAAGACAACTAGTGACAATAGCGACGGCAATTTTTTACTGCTGCTGCTGCTTTTTTTTGCAGGCACAGAATTTGCGCAACTCATCAAAAGTCACTGGCATTTGAGCAGTTGCAAGAGCGTTAAATTTTGCATGTTGACAAAAGGTGACAATTGCCGTCGCAGTCGTAGACTCAGTGCATATAACGAGGCATTTAAAAGTCTAGCTAGATAGACAGTTAGTGCTATAGCTCGACTCACAGTCACAAAATTGAACCTAAACATGTGTTTACTGTCGAAAGTCAAATCAAAGCTGCTAAATTTATTATGCATTACATATAATGCTATCTCTCTCTCTCTCTCTCTTTTGCACGCAATCAGCGCCAGCAGCAAGTTTATGCATAATTAAGGCACTAAAAATTATGCACAGCATTTTACTGTCAGGCGACACATTAATTAGACTAAAGCATAAAGTAGAGCAACTAACTCTGTCTGTCTCACTCGCACACACACGTCGCACTACTCAAGTATTTATTAATCAGCGCTGGAGCGCTCGACTGCGCTGCAGCTTTTGCCTGCATCAACTTTTCGACAACTTATTTTCAACAAATTAATTTTCTACCCGCGCTTGCCACAAACAGCAACGAGTGCTGCCTGCCACTCTTATTTTAGCCTTGTTTGCATATGCCAAACTTTAGTTAATGTAATCAGCTGCGCTTGCAACAGATTTCTGCTGCTACCTTTTGCTGCGCGCGTGTGTGCGCGTGTGTGAAAATTTTGTTAACTTCAAACTTCAGGCCCAGCCAGGCAGCATTACGTGCTGCATTTGCGCGTGTTGAAGCGCAACACATTGCAGGCGGCGCAACTGCAACGCCGACGCCGCTGCCTGCTGTCTGCTATCTATTAAACATGCATGTGCTATTCACATGTATGTGTGTGTTTGTGTGTGTGTGTGTTGCTGTCTGGCAGCCTGCGCGCAATTTAGAGCACACAGAACTCCCCCTAAAGTCTGCTCAGACTGCAGCTTTGCCATTCTTTAAATACAGTTCAGCATTATAAAGCAGAAGCTGCCACGTCAACTGCACACAGCAAAGTGTTTTGCTTGCTAAGCCAAGTAGTTTATGCTTAAAACTCTTGTTGTTAACGCAAACAGAATTCCATTCTTGCCATAAAAGTAAGTGCTGCAGCGCTGAATTAAAGCCTCGATCAAAGTAATTTGAAATTCAACATTTCTCTGTCTCTTGTCTGCATTAATCAAAGCTAACAATTATTCTATGCAAACAATTAGACTGATTGGGTTAATGCACATGCTTGTGCATAGAGTTGGGTCTGAATTATATTTACAACTTCCCCAACTTATCGCAGAAATTAACCCAAAAAAATATAAAAATAAAAAAAAAAAAATAATAAAAAAAATCAATAATAAAAAATATAATCATAAACCTAATAAAAAAATCAAATATAAAAAATAGATAAAATATAAAAACAGCCTGAAGGCCTCAGTTGCTCTAGCTACATAATTGTACCATAGAATTAATTCTAAGTTACAATTAAAATAAAAAAATAAATAAATTTTGCCTTTTCTTGCTATAATTTAGTTTAAAATAATTATGCATAATTTCTTTTCTATTTAAAATAGTCACCAAAAAATAATAAATAACTTTGTTATTAAACAGGCTTCAACATTTATCTTATCTGCTTTAATCAAAGTTAACAATTATTCAATACAAACAATTATTTTGTTTGTGTTTTTTCCAATGTTTGCAACAACTGTTGGATTTGACTAATAACCCAAACTATTTTGTTCTTTCTTTCTATCATTTCGTCTACAATAATTATGTATAATTTTTTCTATTTAAAATATGTTTAAAAAATTGTTTTCTGTTGTTGACTGTTGTTAGTCGACATTAAATAAATCATAAACAACTTTGTTATTAAACTAAAATATTGGTTGTCTTATGTTTATATAAATTCACTTTTTTAATAACAACCAAACTGTAAAAAAATTTCTTGTTATATTAACAATTTGTAAAATTTATAGAAAAGAAATAAATTTCTTTTTATATTAACAATTTGTAAAATTAATACAAAATAGTTAATAAATAAAATAAATAAAAATAATTTGTTTACATTTTGTTTTAAGTGAATTTTTGACATTTTTAATTTTAAAAATTTGTATTTGCTTAGCGCTTTTTTTTCGCTGCAATTTTTCTATTTGTATTTTTCAAAAGTTTGCTATTTACTTTAGCATTTTTTCACTTATCTACACTTGCTATATTTTTAATTTAGAAATTAATTTAAATTCACTTTTTTAAAAGAAACAAAATGTAAACAAATTTGTATTTTTATAATTTGTATTTGCTTTCTGCTCTCAATTTTTCTTTTTTAACTTATGTATTTTTCAAAAGTTTGCTATTTACTTTAGCATTATTTACTATGACGGCATTTGCTATATTTTTAATTTATTTTCAAAAATGTTCGCTAACTAAATTTAAGCACATAGCGCGCGCTTTTGACGTGGCCAATGCGTATTTGCAGTTTGTGCTGTGTGTTTTGATGTGCAATGCCTTGCAATTTCCCAGCTGCCAGCCAAAGAGTCACAAACCAGCAGCAGGCAGGCAGCAAGAGTTGGTCTGGCACACACACACAAGCACACACATACACGCGCGCTTGGCTAGTGTAAATGTAAAACGTAGCAAATTGAGTTCATTTGCTGCCTACAGTAGTACTCATCATTAGTATCGCTTTACAGCAGACTCGCGTTGCATGCGAATGAAGCCAACAGCCAGCAATGTGAGTTCAGTCAAGCAGCGTGTTTGCACACACACACACACATACACACACACGCACACATAGAGCACGTAACTGTAATAATTACTTTGCTCAAGCTGTAGCTGTCTCGCTTGCGCTGCTTGCACGCAAAAGTTTTGTGTATAACTTTTTTTTAGTGCATACTTCGCGGCGCCGCTTGGCTACCTGCCCATGCAATAGTTTTGCCCGACTCTCTCTCTCTAGCTCAGTGCTAAGCGTGTATTAGTGGAAATTTAATATTGCAATTAATACAGCTACAAAGTGTGCATTGCATATTAATAAGTTGGTTTGTCGCTCGCTCGCTCGCTCGCTAGTTAGCTAAAGTTGGTCAGCAACTGAAGCTAAGCGGAATTAGTGTGGAAGTTACAACAACCCCCAGCAGCTTAAGCTTACAAGCTTGGCCTTGGGGTTGCCACACACACACACACACACACACGTCAAGTTTTAATGGCTTGGCTGGCTACACATTCAATATTCATATTTATATGCTATGCATATTCATAATCATAATTTTTTCTATGCATGCCACACAGACTGTGGCAGCTTTTAATGATTTAGTTATGCTTCGCTGGCTGCGCAATAAGTTTGCGCCCAAAATGCAGAGCGAACTTTGTTTAATGCCCCGCTTAGCTGCAAAACTTAATTCGCGCTGCACTCGTTTTTTTTACAGCTTTTGCATTTTTTTTGTGCTGCCGACATTTAAAAGGAAATCTGCCATTTTTTTTTATGGCACTGGCGACAAAAAACTATTTGTGCAAACAACAAAGAAAACTTTGCAAGCGCGCCAAAAGGAAAATCATCAGCAGTAGCAGAAAAGCAGCAGCGGCAGCTAAGGCAAAATGCAATGCAACTACAAAAGCGCAACAAAAGCAATTTAAATTTGGCCAGCGGGCAAAGCGTTCGCTCTGGCCAAAGCGGCGAGGCGAGCGTAAATTTCATTTCATAGCCAAACGTTTTTAGTCATAACTTTTTAATTTGTTTGTCAGCGGCAGCAAGACAAGCCCCCAACCCCACCCCCACCCACAACTAAACTGAGACTCAGCACTGATTAGCGCAATTGTATGAAATGTTGCAGCCTCCTAATTGTCACGCGCTAGTAAGTGTGCTATGATTTTTTTTAGGCTGCAGCTTACAATGGAAACGACGACCCTTATGTTATGTACAGTTATTTCGGACTCGGCTTTTGATCAATAGCAAAGAATATTTTTTGCTGCTGACTGCTGTGCATGTCCCTAGGGTTGATTTATCTATTTAATCGACAACCTTATAACAGAGAGACAGGCAGTTGCTCCGCTCAGCTCAGCTCAGCTGCCTGTCAATATTTAAAACGTTGTCCCTGTGTTACACACCCTGCCCCCCAACCACCCCCCTTTGATAACTTAAGCACTGCGTGCTTAACAAGAGTTTATTGAATTTTATTTTCTCATCTCAAATTGATGTCTCCCCCCAAAAAAAAAAAAGAAAAATAGAAAGCTGTGACCAACTTTTCATTTTTTTTTTTGACAATCTGTGCTATTTATTGTGGGTCGCTAGTGCATTTAAATTTCAAATTATTTTATTGCTGCCGCTGCGTCAAAATAATTGAAAATTTAGTTGAAAAACACTTTTCGTCCAAGCGCGCGCGCGTAAATCGCTTATTATGAAAAAAAAAGAAGTGAAATGTAAAAATTTTTCTTGTAAATTTGTACGCAAGCCGGAAAAACTTTGTACGCCGTGCAAGCGTAGCCAAGTTTTCCGATTACGGATTAATGTAATTTTTATTTTTTCCTTGCTTATATATTTTTATGATGTACTCATATTGCTTGACCCCCATAGCTTGACGTTGCAGCAGCCAGCGCTGTTTGCTTCAAAAGTTTGATGAATTTTTAAATTTGAAAAGTTTATTTGTGCATTGCTAAGTTCGCACACATCAAAGCTGCGTAATATAAAAAAATACACAAGCGTTGGCTTTGACACTTGCAGCTTTATTAGAATCGCTGTCTTATTTATTTACTTGCCACAAAGTGAATTTCAGCGCAGTGTGTAAAATTAAAATTTCTATTTGTACACGGTTCGGTTTTTTGTTCAGCATTATTTATTAACAACCGCAGGGCTGACTTTATATTTTTGTGGCTTTTATTTGCACACACACACACACAGATGCAGGTAGGCCGCCTGTTATGGCTAAAAGCCTTTAGGCATTTATAACATTGTCAATTAAGCGGCGCAGACAAACTGCAACTATTGCAAGCTTGCGGCGACGGCGGCGGCGGCGTCGGTCGACACATAAAACATTTATTAATAATTTCATAACATTTGACTTTTTGCCAGGCAACACACACACATTATGTGCGTGTGTGTGGCATGTGTGGCACAATGCAACAAAATCAATTACAGATAATTTAACATTGCATTGTTTGTTTACTTTGCTGCGGCCAGGACAGGCCAAAGCTTATAATAGAGTCATTTGGCTGGCAGTTTAAAGTTTAACGACTGTTGCCCCACGGGCAGGACGCAGCACGCAGGACACACAAATCGATAATGTGAGCATATGGCGCGCAGCTTAGAAAAATGCGCTGACCACACACACACACACATGTGGGAAATCTAGCTAAAAACAGTTAGCGCGCCAGCAGCAGCGAGCTGACAATTTTTTTTTATACACTTTGACTTAAAAAATGGAAAAGGGTGTAATAAAGTGGTGCATATGTATGTAACAGGGAGTGGGAGGCGTGGCATATACCACAAAGTATTTACATTCTTGATCCGCAACACAAACTGCGTGGATATAGCCATGTACGTCTGTCCGTCTGACTGTATGAGAGCGTTTTTCTCAGCAACTATAAGAGCTAGTGCAACCAAATTTGGTATAAAGCTGCTTCTATATGCAAACCTGAACGCTATCTTTTAATTTTTTTTATATACTCCCCCCTTCCCCGCAGAACAAAAAAAAACACAATTTTAAGCCCTTTAAAAAATATGTAAAATTCTTAAATAAATCACAAAAACGCGTGAACGAATCCAAAAATTTTTTAAAGTTTGGGTTAATAACTTAGAAGTTATTCACATTCTATAGAATAAAGAAAACGAACTGTAACGCGTTGGCTGCTTGTGTGCATGTGTTTGTGCGTGTGTTTGCTGCTCTAATCAAAGTGTATTGCAAAGTTGGTTGCACCCACTTATTCTTTACGCTCTTTTTTATGTGTGTGCCAGCGCAACTTGCAACAATTTGCAGTGACATTTTCAACGCCAACTAATCAATATGTGCAGCCACATGTGGCGCCACAGGCGCGCAGCACACACACACACACACAGTCATTAGCAGGGCTACGTCAAGGCGTAAGTGCAAGCCAAACAATTGCGGTTAATGTGCTCGCATGTTGGACGCGATACTTATGACTGATAAAATAATAAAATAATAATGTGTGCAACCTGCAGCTGCAGCAAATCAACGAATTAAAATACACAGCTAAAGACGCAAGCTAAATATTACGCATACGCATGGACGTGCGCAGTTCATCAGTATGCCAAACACAACGGTCAAGCGGATTTTATTACGCACAATTGAACTGAGACACACGTGTGTGTGTGTTAGAAAAAGGGAGCAAGGACTATAGCTATAAATATTGCATAGTATTTTAATTGCATTTAATTATAGTTGGTTAGCTAAGTCCAACGCGCTGGGCAATTATTTAAATCGCTTAAGAAATTGGCACACAAAGCAATTGTAACTAATTAGTTTGCTTAGCTACAATTGATAGTTAATTATAAATCAAAGACTTACAGCTAGTTTAACTACAACAACAATAACTAAGGCAGGCAACAAACTCTAGGCAAGAAAGAAAGCAAATGTAAGTTAGGTCAGCAGTTTGTGTGTTAGATTTAACTACGTTTTGGTTTAATGCATTAAAATGAGTGAGTTAGAGAGCGAAAAAGCGTTACTTGCATTTGTTGTTATGAATTGTATGAAATGTGTAATCAAATTTGTGTTTAGTTTGAGTTTTTCTTTTTTTTTTTTTTTGTTTTTTTTTGTAGTGAACACACACAAACCTTTTTAGGAGAAGATAAGTGTAGTGAAGTTGGCGATGGCATAGAACAATCAGAAGATGCAGAGCTGCAGCCGCTACTGCCGCTGCTGCGGCCACAGCCAGCCAAGGCGCTGGCCTGTGCCAAGGGCGGCGGCGCTGCCAGCAGCAGGTGGCCAACGCTTTGGTGGTGCTGAGCGGCGGACGCAGCTGCGGCAGGCTGCTTAGTAGTGGTAGTGGTAGTAGTTCTAGTTACATCACATAGATTAACTGTATTATTTACATTGTTGCTCGGCGTTGTCGCTGCCGATGTGGGCGTGGCAGCGTTGGCAAACATGGCAGCAGCAGCGACCGCAGCAGCGCCGGCGGTACAGGCCGCCGGTATAATCGTCAGCGGTGTTGTTGGCGCTGCAAAGTATTGAGCGCCAGTGGGCGCATATTTGGTGGGCGTGGTGGGTGCTGCAGCCACATTATTCACCTGCAGCTGCATGTAAGTTTGGAGCATTGCTTGTGCATGTTGCTGATAGTGATATTGCTGCTGTGCGGCGGCGGCGGCGGCGGCGGCCTGTTGCTGTTGTGCTTGCTGCTGCTGCTGCTGCTGTTGTTGCATTTGATATTGCTGCTGTGCTGCTGCCTGTTGTTGCTGCTGCTGCTGTTGCTGGGCGAGCGCTTGTTGATGCAGCAACATTGCCTGTTGCTGCTGCTGCTGTTGTTGTTGCTGCTGCTGTTGCTGCTGTACGGTGACGACGTTGCTTGGCTGCAACATTTGAGACTGATAAGCAGCAGCTGCCGCCGGATGCTGCAGATGATGCAGATGATGCGGATGAGTGGGCGGTGGTGCTTGCAACAGTTGCATTTGCTGTAGGTGGTGCGTTGGTGTGAATTTTTTTTTTGGTTGAAGGCGCTAGTCAGATTAATCTAATATTTTGTTTGCAGAGTTTCAATTTTGACTTTGTTTCAATTGGCAGTTGAGCAAACAAAGGCGAACAGTTCGTTTCAATTGGCAAAATTATAAACCAAACTAAAAGTTGTTAACAAAAAAAAAACTCAAGCAAAACTCAAATAATTATATACAAAACGCCAAATGAAAAGCGTACAATATGCAGTTGAAAAAAATTGCAGAGAGAGAAAGAGAGAGAGAGAGAGAGAGAGACAGCGCCATAGGTGAAGTAACAAAAATTAATTGTAGGTGAGTTTGAGTTAGTTAAATGGTCTAAGTGTAGGCAGCAGCAGAGATTATGTTACAAAGAGTTAAAAAAACTACAGACAGTTGGTAAAGCGTAGACAGAGACAGTCAGATTGTGTGTGAAAGAGAGAGCGACAAAGCCAAAGAGCTCAACTACGAGCAGCAGTTTCAATGCCAACTCGTAAGTGATTTGCTATTTATCAGATAGTTATAGTTATAGTTTATAGCCGGAAAACAACAAAACAATAATTTTGTAAATTTTAGAGCAATAGTTGTATAAATTCATTGTTAACTGTACAAAATTTGTAGCTTTATATAGTGATTAATTTGTTTCGATTTCTTGTTATATAACATATATATATGGATCAATGTTGTCACATTATTTATGCGTTTCTTTCTTTCAAGTGCAATTCTTGTGCATTGTTTTATTTTTTTCTTAGATTGTGGGCGTCGCTTACCATAATTAAATCTTGTATAGGGGAGGACTCGGCTGTGGTATCAGTTGAAACGATATCGTTGCTTTTAAGCGCTGGCGGCGTCGCTGCTGCTGCTGCTGTTGTTGTTACAGCTGCTGTTGCTGGCGCTGTTGCTGCTGCTGTAACTGCAGCAACTGCTGTTGCTGGTGCGACGCTGGCGCTGGCTGGACTTGTGGCGCTGCTTGCAAGCGACGCTTGAGAGCTGCTGCTGATACTGAGCGCTGCAATCGCTGCGGACGCCGTGGTTTCTGTTAACGCGGCAATGATGACAGTTTTATTGGCAACAAATGTTGATTGAAATATTAATGCTGCGCTCTCTCTCGCTCTGTATACAGCACTTGTTGTTGTTGTTGTTTATTTAGTTGTATTTGGTAGTTTGTTGCGTAACGTTTAAGTTTTGATTTGATTATGCGTTGTTTTAAATTAGTTTTTGGTATTTTTTGCTTGTTCAAGGAATTGCACGGATTTGTGGGTTAGGGATGTGTGTATAGCAGCTATATGTGTGTGTATATATATGAGATATATGTATGCCAATTGTGGTAGTTTGCTTGCAAATTATTGCTTGTTGTTGAGCAACGAGCGTAGATTGTCGTCTATATATAAATACTACTTAGTTATGTTAATTAATTATAGTATATATAGTAGAGTGTATAGATTTGAAAACCGTATAGATTTGTTTGATTGTTGCGGGGTTTGAAGATTGCCCTAAAGATTGTCGTTAGATATAAAGTTGAGGTTTGAGTTGAGAGCAAAAGTTGCGAAAAAGTCACACTCCTATATAGAGTCGTTATGCTTTATATAAATATGTATAATATATGTTTGCTATATAATTTGATTGTGTTGCCAAATTGTAGCTTGGACTTTATGTATATAGATACGCTAAGTTTTTACTGATTGTCAAAACGCGTACTCTTGTCGATCGGAGGCTGCAAGACCTTCTCGATGGCTTTTAAAAAACAATAAACACTAATTTGATGCTTCTTCGTTCTACGTCTGTGATTGACACCGTTTTTGTCTAATGCTAAGCGCTATTTATTTAATTAATATTTAATGTTTTTGTTGCTTTTACAATTGACTGTTACAACCAGTTTATAACACACACACAAAATTTTGATTTTAGGCTGCGTCTGTTTTGTCTGCTATTTAGATTTGCCTTCTATATAATTAAAAAAATGCTAATTACTTGTTTGCCTTTCCTCTTTTTTTTGATATGTTGCTATTTAACGGGTTGTTGCCGTTTGTAAATATTTATACTTAATTTCAATTTAACAACCTTTGCACCAACAACACCAACAAATGTTGAGACAAAAAAAGGACGTTGAGTTTGCTGCGCGGCGCTCTTTAAATAAAAGTAACTGCTGCCTAACCCTTGATCGCTTTCTGCTCGCTGCTTAATGTTATCACCTTTTTTTTCAACTTCTTTCTCTATTATTTGCTAACCTTTTACCTGCGTCTGTTTATTTTAATGATTTTCTAATTGATTTGCTTAGCGCGCTGTTCTTCGTTAATTAACAATAATATACAATTCACTAAATTTGCTTTATATTTGTAAATAGTTTTCACTTTTTATTGTTTACAACAATTAGCAACAATTTGCCACTTATATTTGTTTAGCGCATTTCGTCTGCTCGTGTTTTTTTTTTATTTTGTTGTGTTTCAGGATAAGGATAATAAGGATTGAATACCAGTTGGAAAATTTGTTGCGTTTTATATTTTAGTTTGCTGCTTGAAAAGTAACAAGTTGCATTATTATTTTTGTTAGACAGTGTTTGAAAATTAAAATTGAAATAATTTTGAAATTTTGAGAATTTAATATACCCAATTGTACAAATTTGTTTGCTGATTTAAATTTTGTGTTGAAAGCCAATTCAAAGCCAAACTTGAAACGTAAAAAAGTAAAAAAAACTGAACAGCAAAAAACACAAAATGTCAAATAATAAATGAAACAAAACACACACAAAGGGCATGTATATATGTCTATATAATGTTGTTGTTTATTATAAATTTGCTCTTATTACCAATTAATGTCGTGTCAAAGTCGTTGAAGTAGTTGAAACTGAAGTTTTGTGAAATGTTGTTGCTGTTTATTTGAATTGATTGTTGCGCGTCGTTGCTTTAGTTTATTAATTTTTTTAAATATATATTGCTGTGGGCTGTACGGTTAACGTTTTTTTAAATGAGACTCTGAAACAAAAATGAAAGAAATGCCGTTTTGAATACAATTCTGTGCGCTACTCTCTCTCAAGTGCGTAAATTAAAATTTGAGCAGCTTTATAAAGTGAGTTTGGCTCTGCTATATAGATATATATGAAATGTATTGTTGCTTAACAAAAAAACACGTTTTCGTAGCAACAACAACAACAAGCAGCAAGCAGAACGTTCTGACCAAAGGTTCTAACAATTGTGCGGCTCTCTCTCTCTCTTTAGCGTGTTTAGCACGCACGAAATTCTTTTGGCTTTACCGGTTTTTGACGCTTCGCTGTGAGTCACACAAACAAACAAAACTTTGAGTATCTGTGTGTAGCTGTAGCTGGTGGATCGTGCAAAAATTAACTGACAGCGTTGCTAAGTAAGCAGTGCACACACACACTAGAAATTCAAGAGCTACAAGCCCAAAAGAAAGAAACCAGAATTTATGCGACGAGTGAGAGCAACAGACTGAGCTGAGCGCTGGACTGGCGACGTGTAATTACAATAATAAAAATAAACTACGGGAATTATTTCTATGCGTACTAAGTACGCAGAGACGGCACGACAAGTGGCCAAAAAGGTAAGAAAGAGCGCGCGCTAGTTGGTACAGGTTTTCTGGGCTTAGAAGCAGCAGAGCTGAGCTCGAGTTGAGTGTTGAGTGTGTGTGCGGCCTATTGGAACGTTGTTGGCCATAAGGTTTTATGGCAGACAGACGACGCGTCAGAGAAGTCGCTACACGTTTTCGAGTTTTATATATTGTTGTTGTTTGAATTTTCTTTTTTCTTTTGCTGCTGCTGCTGCTGCTGCTTCTGCTGCTGCTGCTGCTGTTGTGTTTTGCTTTTGGGGCGCGCGCAAATACAAAAACGTGTTTCGTTTGCTGCTCACAATTTTTGTTTTTTTTTGCCGGCTTGACTGAGCCTACTTGGCTATATATGTTTGAAGCTTAGCTTCAATTCTCATGCTCATTCTTATTGCTGTTGCTGCTGTTGTTGTTGTTGTTGCTATGCGAGCAACGAACTTTTGCTGCGTGTTTAATTTTAATTTGAATTTTTCTGCAGCTTACATTTGATTGTTGAAAAAAGTTTAGACACTGTTTTTGATAGTTCAAGTTTATAGCTGATCACACACACGTACGAGAAATTATAACCGTTTTAATAAAAGCGCGTTGCATAAAATAAATTGATTTTATTTGTTTATTATTTTGTTAGCGACTTGTACTAAGTTGCGACTATTGCTGGTGTATTTTATTTGTAACGCGTGCTAAATTTTTGCGAGACGTTGTTGCTGCTATTGCGGCTGTTTTCGATTTGAACTCAACTTTGATTTGGATATTGAAATTTTCGTGAGTGAGTGTTTTGCTTGTGTGTGTGTGTGGGTGCTGCTGCTGCTGCTGCTACTGCTTTGCGTTGGTGGCTGCTGCTGCTACTGCTGCTGCTGCTGCTGTTGAAGGTGGTAGTAGTAGTGGAGCTGGGTTGGTGGTGGTTTGTGTTGTTGTCTGCTGGCTGCGACGGCGACAGCGGCAGCGGCGGCGACGGCGTAGCGAAGATAGCTCTGTTGTTGTTGATAACCAAGAAGAACTCAATTCAACTCAAGTGAGTAACGAACGAACGACTGACTGACTGACTGACTGTTGAGTTGCTTGGCGGTAGTTCAGTTGCTGCTTTTATTGTTTATTATTGCTTACTATTATATATTAATGTATAGAGTTGTATGTGTGTGTGTGTGTGTGATTTCTATAGAGCGAACGAGCGAGCGAGCGTTACGAACGGCGGACAGAATTGGAACGGGTTAAAGCAAAGACTGTACGAAGACTGAAGTAAGAACCACTGGCATTCTAAGGTAATATACCTTTTTGTTTCGGAGTGTTGCTGACGCTGCCGCTGCCGCAGACTGAAGCTGTTGCGTTGACGCCAGCAGCGACGTTGGCAGCGACGCGTATTAACCAAAATAAAGCAACAGTAGGAAGGCCAAAAACCGGACGAGGCTACAACGAGCACGGACATGCAAGAGACCCCAAAAACATATTGAGGCAAATGCGTTGCTCGCACGCTCGTGAGAGCGACAGCGAGCGAACGAACGAGCAGCGAATGAACGAGCGTTAACGATGACGACGATGACGACGACGTCGGCAGCAGGCAGCATTTCTCCAAGCGACAGCGACGTTAGCGCGCGCAGCAGCGACAGCAACAGCGGAGAAGGCGCACGCTTAACTCCGAAAACTGCAATTCGGAGTATGTAGCACACCTTTGTATAAAACGTAACTTCTCCAGCAGCGGCGCGCGCTCTCTTATGCTTGCGCTCTCTCCCGCTCTCTTCGCTGCTGCTCTCTCAGCTGTTGTTACCTGCTGAGCATTTATTTTTGCGTTTGCTTTTTATATTTTGAGCGCGGCTTTTGTTTGTGCGTTCTTTGTTTTCGTTGCCTCCGCATTAATTAAAACGTCGTTTTGTGCGCATAATTATTATTATTATAAAGCTGTTATATTATTTGAGTATAAGACTGCGTATAAGACAGAAGATCGCAGCAGGGGCAGCCTATGAGCCGAGCTACTAATGTTAACAGCTTCGTGCCACAGCCGCAGTGGATGCTGCTGCTGCTGCTGCTGCTGCTGCTGCTGCTGCTATTGTTGTTGTTGTTGTAATAGCGTCAATTGTTGCAGCATTACTAGCACCCACACCAATACACACGCACATAAAAGGGCAGGCAGGCATATGAGACAGCAAATGCAAGCGCCATGCGTGCGCCCTTAGCCTCTGACACGTGTGTGCGTGTGTGTGCAAGCGAGCGCGCTATAGTGTGCAAGCGAGCTAGCAACAACATAAGTTGGACATGCCGCATGTTGTGGGGCAGCAAGCAGTGCAAAAAAACACAACAACAGCATCGTCGCTTGGCCGACGTCGACGTCAGCAGCAGCAGCAGCAGCAAAATCAACGAGAAAATAATAATTGTTACACCTGCTTCGGAAAACGCGCAAGGGGTGGAATTTGTAGCACCCAACGCAGCGACGACGAAGCGCAGCATTCGCTTGCAGGTGAGTCGACGTCGACGTCGCCGCCACCCACACACACACACAAATCCAATGGCACGACGTCGCACGAAATGCCGAAGCTTGCGAAACGAACACGAACAGCAACGACTAATCGTTTGGGTTTGCTGTGGGGTTGGGTGTTGTGTAGTCCGAACCGGCGCAGCGCGCATGACGCCAAGGTGCGAATTTGTGCGTAGGTGTGAATAAAGCAGAATGCGTTGGGCTTTGCTTGGGCCACCCAATGCGGTTTGCAGGGGTAGCTAACAGCCAGGGGTAGTTCACTGTTAACGCTAAGGGGCAGTTACCAACTAGGGGTTGCATTAACAGCAGCGCCTAACAAAGCTTTTTATCAAGCTCACACGCTGTTAGCACAACACTTAAAATATGCTTATATTTATTTGTTACTCTTTTTTTAAATATTTAGCACTAATTAGTTATTTAAATACTAAGTGCAAAGCAAAGCTACAAAGCATTGAACTACATTTAAAAAAAAGCATTAAAAGCAGCGCTGTTACCCTCAATTAGCCAAAGGGATTAAAAATTTACACGCTATACTATAAAAAAAAAGTAAAAAAAAATATTACAGCTCGATTGCAGCAAGTAATCCCTTAGAGCAAACTTAATACAGTGCGAAAAAAAATGTCAAGGGTTCATCACAATATGCTTAAATATATATTATATATATTAAGCGCACTAAAGCTAAAAAAAATTATTAAATATAAAACATTTGCTGTCTTAGCATAGCTAAAAAAAAATTTGTAAAATATTTTAACACTGCTAAAAAAACAAAATTTGTAATGCAATATTATTAAAACAGCGATATATATAAAAAAATGTTTTAAAATTGAATTAAGCCACTTATCGCGGTAAAGCCAAAAAAATTTTAAATATTAAGGTTATTGCTGTCTTATCATAGCTAAAAAAAATTTTTAAAAATATTTTAACACTGCTGTGTATATAAAAAGAAAAATTGTTTATGGAAGCTTTAAACTTGCAGCAGCGTTTTATATATAATAACGATATATATATAATAAAATTTGTTTTTTATAATGCACAAATATTTAAACATTTGCTGTCTTAGTATAGATAATGTAAGCTTTATACTTTTATACATTTAAATATAAAAAAAAAAACAGCTATAAAAATATTTGTTTTTTATAATGAGTAAATAAAATCTTAAAAAAATGTTGCTGCCAGCGTAAAAGCTAGAACTTCTTCTTAAAAGTGTTTAAATAAGCTTGTAACATTGCAATAATTTATTTATTTGAGAGTCCTTTAATATGTATACACAAAAATATCACACCAGTGATATATACAGAAAAAAAATGACTAACTTAAATTTAAAAAAATCTTTTTTTTCAGCACTTATAAGTGATATGTAGAACATCATATCGTTATCTTTAACAAATATAATATTTAATATTTAAATCTAATAAACAAGCTTGCAACTTTGTTAAGTGTTATTAGTGATTAAAAATGCAGCAAAAATACTTTAAAAATAAGTTGATGCACCTTATAAATACTAAATAAAATAAATACTAATAAAAATAAATAAAAAAGATTTTTTTCTAACGCCTTGAACTCTGCGCGCTTAACTTTTGAAAATCGAAATTTGTAATGCTGAAATTAAATTTAAAAAACAAACTTGCTGCCAGCACAAATATGTAAAATCTAGAAATTCATTTTAAAAATATTTAAACAAGCTTGGCAAGGTTTTGATTACAATACTATACAAAAAATGCAGCATAAATTATTTTAGTATTCTTAAAGTAGTACAACTTATTTTAAAGCATTAATGCTGCATTTTTTTATAGTTAGTAAATAAAACACTGCAAAGTTTTATTTATATAAAGTAAATTTTTTTAAGCCCTTGAGCTCTGCGCGCTTAACTTTTTAATAGCGCCAAATTAACTTAAATTAACTGTTGCTTGCTGGCAATTTTGCACTCTGCATAAAGTTTATAGCTTGGTGAATATATAAAAACTGATGCTGTACTTGATAAGCGAACGAAAGCCGCTTGAACTCCACATGAATGCAATACGCTAATAAATATAAATTTCTTTTATGGCCAGCCACTTGCTTTATTTTGAATACGGCGTGCAAAACAAAACAATTTTTAGACAGAGAGTTTAGCCTGTGTCAGCAGCAACCCTTAGGCTCACACTAAAGCTGCAGCAGCAGCAGCAGCAGCATAAAAATTGCTTTGTTATTGTTGCAGGCGGCATCATCGATGCTGCTGCTGCCGCGCTAATTGCGTTGAGCTGTTGTAGTTGTAAACGGTTTATGGGATTTACGCGCCATTTGTTGGGGCAACTTTCAATGCCTGGTTGTTGTTGTTGCCACTGTTTGTTGCATATAAAACAATATGCTGGGCGCTCGTTAAATGATTTGCGTTTGCAGCATTAGCCACTCCAACGAGCGAGTGCATATAAAAATAAGCAAAATGTTTGAGGCTTAGCATAAAAGACAAATAAAGCAAATTTATAGAGTCTCAAATATTGATTAAGCTGTAAAATTGATTGCTAAACAAACTTTTGTTTGGCAACAATGTTGCTGGCAACAAGTTGCTTAAGCGAAAAGTAAAACAAACCAAGTACAGCAAACACATGCAATGTCGCCACAGACATAGCCATGAATATATGCGCATATATATGAACGCACATACATCTATATAATTTTTGCTAGTCGAGCGCAACAGCTGCCACAGCCAGTGGGGGCAAGCGCTGCATGCAACAGGCAATGAATCTCAATCTCGTAGCGACTCGACTCATGCCGTTGACTTTGGTAGCAACTTGGCAATGTTTTTCGTAGCGCACAAGCCTGGCCAACAGCTTTGGTTCTTAAGTCGCCAGCAAGCGACCAAGCGGCGCAAAACGCAGCGAAGCAAACAACAAAACGCACAAAATAGTCAACTTGCCACATTTTTATTTAGCTGCATATATATTGCAGCAGCAGCAGCAGCAACTCTTGGCTAGTTGCATGCAACTGCGACTTGCGGCTTTGCCTGCACTTGAAACTAGCCAAGAAAACGTTTGTCTTGCTCTTCTGCGCTATTACTTTGTCTTGCGCTTAACTTGGCATTGGCATTGGTGTTGCCTCACCGCATTCCTCAGCACAAAAAGCAGCAACAGCGACAGTGCCACAGACAGCGACTTGCAGTGCCATGTGGTAAGGCAATAGAATTATAGACTTGGCTTTATTTTAAGCTAAATTTAACGTTGGCTTGGCCAAAATGCAAATAGCAGCAAGTTAAACAATTAAAATTGAACTTAAATACAGCAATTTAGTTAAGTCGTTGATGCATGCAACATGCAACTAGCTGACCATGAACTTGCTAACGCTTGCTCGAGTCTTGACCCACTGGTCTCAACAGATTTTGCGCATCTAAAACATTTTCAATAACAAAATTCCAGTCCAAGTCTGTGGCAGCAGCAATTTAAAAAGGGCGAGCTGCCTCACATTGCATTGCTGCCGCATCGTGTTGTAGCCGCAATTATATTTCTACCGCAAATGAAACAAGTTTGGCAACTTTACGCAGCGACAGGCATTTTGTGGCAGCAACAGTCTGAACCTGCAACGTTCCAATCCATGCAGCAACTTCATCATGCCACAATGCGCTGCAGTCGAGTTGTGCTCTCGAGTCTGTAGTCTGGCACTGGCTGCATTTTTGAGATTCCGTGTGCTCGAGCTCACTTTGCATTGATGAGCAGCAACGAGCAGCGATTGCTGCACTTGCAACTGCAACTCGAGTGGGAGTGGGCAGCCTCTGTGCGGTTTTTACAATTGCAATTGGGCGCAGCTGTGTTGCTGTGGCTGTTGCTTGTGCCAGGACGTATTCCATTAGTTGAAGCACTTTTGCTATTATCGCCCAGCCAAACCGCGAGGCTAATGGTGCGCATAAAGCTCGTTATGATTGCCACCAACGTTGGGGGCTGCTGACCTGACGACCCGACGACCTGTCGAACTGACGGGCGCGCGTAATGAAGCATAATCCCATTGTTAGCACTTACAACCAATAAGGTCACAGTGGCAGCAGCAACGAGCACCCGCTAAGCGGATTGGGTCACCAGCAGCAGCAGCAGCAGCAGCCAGGCGCGCACTACTTGGCATATCCGGCAACTGACTGACTGACTGACTGACTCTCTCTCTAAGCCATCGAGTGGCTGCTTTCAAGTTTATTTACTTGCACAGCCACTTGTCCTTTTTCGTCCTGCAGCCATTTGCCATTTATGTCGTTGTCGTTGGCAGTTGCCAAAGCTTTTCATTAGCGTGATTTGTACGCTGCTCTCTCCTATTGACACTTTAAGTGTCAAATAGTAAAAAATTAGGCAAATAGCAAAAGCAGCAGCTGTTTGACTTATGCAATTTGCGTTTAATAGTCGCTAAGGGAGTTTTGTGCGCAGTTATTGTTAATAGCAATGCTTAAGTAAAAGATTTTATGCAATAAGCTTAACATGTATTAGTACTAGTCATAGACTAACTGCCATGTAGTAGCTTAGTGCCTAAACTATTTATATGCAGAGTAAAGAAGAGCAAAACTACTTTTCTTATAGATAGAAGTACTGAATAACTTAATATGTAGTCAGTTAATGAATTAAACTGTGTAGTCAATTTATATTTAAAGCAAAGAAAGCAGAATTTCAGATTTTCAAGTGTAATTAATTTCTGGGTAAACTATATTTAAAGTAAAGCAAGAAAAGCTTGGCTTATATTTATTTATTTATATAACTGTTGGCCTAAAGTTAAAACTTAAGCTTCAGGGCAAGCAACTTTGGCTACTGGGCTTATATTTTCTTATATATATAAATCACAGACTAGCGCTAGATTACTAAATCTGTGTTCAGCTAGTGTTCAAATTGTAAATGAAGTAAAGAAAAAAGCATAAAATTGTTTACATTTTGAGCAACCACTGGCAGTTGTTGTACTAACTAATTAATATGACTTCATTTTTGTAGTCTACTAAAGGAAAGATGAATAAATTGCTAGAGTGCCCCCCACAAAATTTGAAATCAACCTCAAACGTACATAAAATTCGCTACGATTTGAATTCAGGCCTTATAATTTTGCTTTTAGTTAAGCAAAGTGTTAAGCTTAAGACATTTTTTTATGCAAATATTTGCCTTAAGTGTTTCAAACAATAAAAATCTCTCTAGATGCTTTGCTTCCTACGATTTAGTTTGATTGATTTCAAACTAAAATCTGTCGAAGATTTCTGTGGCAACGCTGTTCAACTTTATCTATCACTTAAACTAGCAGCTGAGGCTAAACTCTTTGAGCAAGTAACTCAACCAGTAACTATTTAATCAATAGCAATAATTATTAGTACAACAAAGCAAACAAACAAAACAATTCTTTTGTAGAATTTATCGCTTGAATTTATAAAGTAATTTAATAGAGATATAATCTTATTATGTTATAGTTCTTATTGTTATCTTTAATACTTAAGCTTTTAGTTTTACGTCTTTACTTTACTTTACTTTAGTTTACTTTACATTACTTTACATTACTTTACTAATGTAAAGAACTTTACATTACTTTACATTACTTTACAGTACTTTACATTACTTTACTTTACTTTCCTTTAACACCCAAGAGAGCAATAAGCTGCTCTATGCAGCTCTGTTCAATTCTTTCTCCGACTGGCGATATCTATAAGTTCATTCAACATGCTGCATTTATTTCCCAGCTTACTCAATTTACCTCTCTAAGCTCGCAACTAAATTAAAACCGAAATCATAATCAGTTTTAGGCTTCAGTTAAATCCCAAACTCAACTCAACAGTAACTTGGCTAACAACTCTTGGGCTGGCTTTCTTCATTTACTGCAGCAGCTTTAGTTACAAAAATTATTATCTGGTGATTCACTATTGCAATTGTTTCGCACACAATCAGCGGCGGCGGCGGCGGCTGCCTCAGACACAAAAAGAGAGCAACGTGCAGCATAAGTAAAGGCAAAAGGGTTTTAACGCAAATTTTAATTTCAATTTCGACTAACCAAAAGCAGCCACAAAAGAAGCAGCGAGCAGCCCCAAAAGACATTGTAGAAAATAAACTGAGGAGACTGGGCGAATTAAATAAACGC
The DNA here is from genome assembly GCF_011750605.1 of Drosophila busckii. Classification (NCBI taxonomy): domain Eukaryota; kingdom Metazoa; phylum Arthropoda; class Insecta; order Diptera; family Drosophilidae; genus Drosophila; species Drosophila busckii. The sequence continues at coordinate 20,821,320 of NC_046607.1, read as the reverse complement.
AACAAGAATCCAGTTTGGCTGCTCATTGTTGTTGTTGTTGTTGTGGGGGCTACAAAAAATACAAAAACAATGGTGTAGATAATAAGGCGCTGTGGCTGATGCTGCTGCTGCTGCTGCTGCTGCTGCTCTTGCCTTTTACCTTTGGCGACCTTCGCGTAGCAACAACGAAACACGCAAAAGTAGAAGGCAAGCGAGTTGGCCAGCTACAGCTCAGTCTGCAGTTTTGCTGATTGGAATTATTTAGGCAGCAGGAACAATGCAGGACAAGCCTTGGATGCTGCTGCTGTTGGTTTCACTGCTTAAATTGTGATTTATTGTATTTATGGCTTGCCGCCATTGCTTCAACTCAAATTAAGTTTACAACAAAAGCGCGTTGCAGGTTTTTTGGACAGCGGCTTAAATGCAACTAACGGCTAATGAGGCTGCGTGTTGTCTAAAGTGAAATCAAAGGCAGAGCTGCAGAATTTTGCTACAAAATAAACTTTGAACTTAAGCGCTGCTTGCAACGAAGGCCAAGCCAGTTTTATATAATTGCAAGCCAAGTCAGAAAACTGGAAACAATTTCAAGCAGCGCTGAGCGCGCTGTGGCTATTAAAGGGCCTCAAGGCCAAGGTTTAACAGCAGCAGCAGCAACTGATCGGCAAAAAGCCAAGCGCTTGCAATTGGCAGCAAACGTTGCCACAGGAAACAAACGTTGGCCACACAAATACATGCATAATAAATGCGCAACTGGTGTGCAAACCGGTTTAAGCCAAAAAGGAGACGACACCAGCGCCCGAAGCAGCAGCAGCAGCAAGCAAAACTGTTATACGCGTAGGGGAAATGTTAACATAAAAGCTTTTAGCTAACAGTGCAGCATGCAGCCCCTACCGCTGTTAGTTAAAAGCTTTTAGCTAACAGTTCATAGCACAAATGTTAGCAGTGGCAGCGGCGTCGCTCGACTGCTGCTGCTGCTGCTGCCGCTGTCTAGCGCATGTTGTGAACTTCCGGCGGCAAATCAGCGCAACAGACAACTAGCCAAGAACTGATGCGCAGACCAACTGGCTAATAGCATAAAACTGCACTTAATGCCGTCGGAGACGCTAGACTGGCTAAATGGTCTAGCAAGAATGCAGATTTTACAGCAAAACGCATGCCACAGCGCCGAAGAGGGAAGAGGCACGCTAGACAAGTCAAACCACTTCAAGCAGTCAGTACATTGACCATTTTGGCAAACAGCAGAGCTGAAGCTGCTGTTGACGCTTGTCGTCGTCGTCGTCATCATGGGAAAAATTACAGCACTTGAGTGACTTTGTTGTTAATTTCTCATGAATTGCAACTAAATTTGTAACAAAAGTCGCACAGGCCAGACAGAGCGCGCAAAAAAGTGTTGTCTTGGCCAAAAGCGGCAAAAGAACAGACAACAACAAAAAACTGGTTAGAAATGGCGGCGGCGGCGACAGCAAGACTTTAAAATAAAACTGAGCAGCTTAATCAGTTGCTTTGGACTTGCAGCTTCTGGCGTTTATTGAACCTGCGATATACAAATTCCAAACTCAAACAATAAGCGTGTTGCCAATTGCCTGACGGCCTAAACAAATCAGCTAACAAACAAGCCGGCAGTTTGCCAACACGCTGCGATTGCTGCTGCTGCAACAAAGTCAACCAAACAAGTCAAGGGTGCGCTGACTTTGACTTTGGCTCCCTCTCGCTCTCTCACACACTGACTGTGGTTGCAATTCTAAACCAGTTTGCTGTGCTGCAGCAACATTTAAGTGCAACAATACTTTTCTATATATTCTTGTGGTTAATGCAGCGCTTTTCATTTGGCATTTTAATTGAAATGCTTGCCTGCTGCTTGCGACAGGCTCAAAAGTATTCAAATTAAATGCATTTGAGGCATAAAACGTAAACTTGGGTGGGGCATTTGACTTTTTGGGGTTGCTTAGCAGCAGCAGCGGCGGCATCAATAGCCTGCCAGGCTAATAATAAAGTTTACAAAATATGCCAAACTTTTGCGCGCGCAAGAACAACAAAGTCCAGAGCATCGCATCCACGCAAAAGTTAAGCATAATAAATAAACAAATCAGTTAGCCCAAACGCACATAATCAAGCTAGATTTATTATTTTAGACAGAGAGCACAACAAATTTTTGTACTTGCGGTCAAAATAAGTTTTGGTGCGTGATTTTATCATTTATCATAATTAAACATAATGATTTATGTATGTACTCACGGAAGTGTAAAAAAATGCGCAAAAACTTCAAAACTCACCTGCAAATAAATGGGGAGAGCAAAAATGTTAATAAAATATATTGCATTAAATAGTAATTGCGTTTAAATAGCAAACTTAATTTATTATTGAAATTGCAGTGACTTTTGTGTTGATAAATTTGCCACTTGGCGGCAGCAATTTAACACTGAGAGGAGTTGGGAGAGTTGAGCTGAGTGCCAAAGCGTTTCAATTATTTATGCGCTGTGTTTGTTTCATTGCATACTTTCAGGCTGGCAGTGAGAAATCACGCACACAGACAGACACACACACACACACCAGTTAGTTGCCTGCTTAAAGCTGCTCGTCTGCTCTTGTTTAATTTGTCTCACAGAATTTAGCTCTATTTATAACGAAACTCTCCATGGGCAACACTTGGCATGAGTTTCACATTTCAATTTGTTAGCTCACTTGGGTGGCACTTGGGTGGTTGGGTGGTTGGGTGCTTGGCGTTTAGCATACAACAAATCACTTTTAATTTTGCAGTGACTTTGATTTTTTTTTTTGAGCTAACAGGCCAAGCGTCTTCATTAACATTTGCACAGTTGAGCCTTGAGCCGTAAGCCGGCGGCCTTTGGTTACCACATTTTTCACTTTGCATTTGTCATTTATGCTTTGATTTGCAGCTTTGTTTATACGAAACACACACACGCACAGGAAGTGGAAGCGAAAGTGACTTTTGAGTGACAAATTGTTTTCAAATTTTGGGCTGTCTGCTTATTTGTGTTAATGGCATAAATTTGCATAAAAGCATTAACTGTTTTATTTGCTTTAGCGCTTGCGTGTGTGTGTGTGTTTGCCACCTTAATCTTGCAGCCCTTGCAGCCACCAGCAGCAACACTCCCAACCCCATGCGTGAAAATTTGCAAATTGGCCGAAAAAGAAAAACAAGCGCAGCGGAGCGGGGGGTAGGCAGGCAAATTGAAATCACATCGCCACTCACATATGAACTGTAGCTTGCCACTTGAGTTTGCAAATAAAATGAATTTTTCATTTTTCTTTTTTTTTTTTTTTTTTGTTGCGTGCGTTGTTTACGGTTTTGCGTGCTTGACTGAGGGTTGGCGCCCACCTTGAGGCCAAATGTAATTTTCTACTTGTATTTATTTATTAAGAGCTGAACAACGTAACAAAAAGTGCGGCCTGATTGAATTGTGACAGCCAAACATAGCGCTGAATGCATTTAAATTAAATTTAAAATATACACTTAAAGTATTTTTAGCGCTGCAAAAGTTTTGCTGATAATTACGGCCAAGGACAAAGCCAAACAGGCTTGAAAGGCTTAACGCACAATGCGCTGCTGCCAATGTTGAGGCATTAAATAGCTTAAAAGCGTAATATGTTGTGGCTTACATTACATAACAAGCAGAGCAAAGTAGCAGCGACTGCACACAATAAACCAAAAAGAAAAAAAACAACTGACTAAAGTTTAAAAATTTATAAAGTCCACCACGTTGATGCCCTGTAAAAAGTTGTAGCGAAATGATCAGCACAGCTGACTGCTCACTGCAGACTGAGCGCGATAATAAAAGCCAAACGATTCTAAGTGTAACATAAACTGTAAGTGCTAATAACAGCGTCTGTAAGCATAACAGATCGTCAATTCTTGGCGCACTACACACAACAGAGCGCGCTCGATAATAACAGCCTATCGATTCTAAGCTTAACATAAACTGTAAGCATAACAGATCGTTAAGTATTGGCGCACTACAGACAACAGAGCGCGCTCGTTGCTAACTTTAGCATAAACTGTAAACCATCTATGTAAGCATAACAGATCGATCACTACTTGAGTAAACAAAGCGCACATGCCGCACTAAAGTAGCGCGTATTTTATTAAAATTAACTATAAACTGCCTACTAAATTATTTTCTTTGTATAATTTACTATTTTGTTTAAACTTTATGCAACATTTATTGCCTTTTGTCTGCTATTCACTGCTAAGTATTTCAAAGTCAAGCAACGCTTATTTTTGTTTTACATTTTTTTAATTATATGCAAGGCAACATTGAAGGCGGTCGTCAAAAGGCTTACGAATGTTGTTGCTGCTGTTGTTGTTGTTGCTGGCAAGGCAAACACGCAGTCAGCAGCTCCAAAAAGAAACTCAAATCAGTCGGCTTACAGCCCCCGAAGCTGCTGAGGCAAAGGCAACTGCCTTTGTTGGCTTTTATCATTAACATGGCTTCAAATTAACGGAAAAACACAGCCAAGCAGTTGGGGGGTGGCGCCACCGTTGCGAGTGCAGCGTGCCACAGTTGAGGGAATTATAATTTTTCACACTTTTTCTTGACGCTGCTGCAGCAGCCACTTTGGCCACGCGGCCTGCCTGTCACTTTGCCAAGCAAAAAGTTGCTGCCACTGCTGCTGCTGCTGTTGCTGCTGTTGCTGCTGTTGCTCCTCCCCTGAGAAAGTGCATGAATATCAAATTAGTTTGAAAAGTGTTAATTTCAAGGCGACACGTCTACTTCGCTTGGCCCAAAACTGTGCTAACTTTAAATAGCTTGCGACAGTTCATCTTGTTGCTGTTGCTGCCGCTTGTGCTGCTGCTGCAGTTGCCGTTGCCGTTGCCGTCGCTGCACAAGTTTTAAGCTAATTGCTGACAGGCTGTCTGTAATTAATTGAACATCACTTAACATTAAATTTATTGGGCGGCAGCACTTTTCTGCGTTTCCCCATTTGACGAACACAAACACGCAACTTGACGCGCCAATTAGCATTGCTGACAATAACTAATTGGCAACTAAACCGTTTAGTTGCCAGCGCCAAAAAGCAGTTGCTAAACAGTTAAACTGTTCTATTGGCATAGAAATGTAAAGAATTATAGTGCAATTTATAATCATTGGCAAGCAATTTTAATTGAATTAATAATAATACAATAAGAGCAGCAATATGTGCTCATATTTCTTGCTAAATCAATCGTTTGATGTTTGATTTAAGTTGTTGTGTTTATATAAATAAAATAAGTCAACAAAATAAATTTTTAGTTGATTGTAAAACGAGACATATTTATATATACTCATTCAACCTAATTTCTATTAATTGAAATTGAATTACTCATAATAAATCAAAGAATACATTTTTAGCTTTTTCTAAAACGAGCTAAATATAAATATAATAAACAGCGATATAAGTTATAAGAATTTCACTCATTGTAACTTAATCAAATTGTTTATCAATCAAGTAACTTAAAGTTGAATACTAAAAATAATCAAATAAGTTAAAGAATATGAGATAATATTTGTATTTCTTTTTAAAAGCATTCGCGCTACGATTGATTTAAGTTGCTGTATTTATATAAATAAAATAAGTCAAAGAAAAATTTTTTAATTTGTTGTAAAACGTGTCAAATATATTTATATTTACTCATTTTAAATTGTTCAGCCTAATAATAATAATTGCTTTAAGTTGAAGTTGAATTACTAATAATCAATTTTGTATTTCTTTTTAAATTCATTCTTGCTACGATTGATGTAAGTTGTTGAATTTATATAAATAAAATAAGTCAAAGAATATATTTTTAATCCATATAATATTCACTCATTTTATATTATACAACTTGATTAAAATTGCTTTAAGTAGAAGTTGAATTTCTAATAATCAAATTTGTTTTTCTTTTTAAAATCATTCGCGCCACGATTGATTTATGATGTTGAATTTATATATCAAGTAAGTCAAAGCATATGTTTTTATATATATGCAACGCTTTTTAAAATGAGTTAAATATATTTTTAATAAAGTAAATAACAATGCATAAATAATTTGCACTGCATTTTTATCTTATACAAATTGATTTTCAATCAATTTATAATAATTGCTGTAACAATTGCAGCAATTTATGTTGACTGTACAATAATCAACAAGCAAACAAAAGGACACATTTTTAAACATTTAAATTTAATAAGCATATGAAGCAACTTTTAGCGTAATACAAACTGCATTTCTTATACAAATTAGTGAGCTAGCAAGCCCAAAAATGTATGCACATTGTAAAGTAATCCCCAGCAACAACATGCGGCGTTTTGCTTAGCTCTGATGCTGAGTTAGACGTGTTGGCTGATTTCTTAGTTTTGCATGCGTAATGCTTGCCCATTAAAACGCGCAGAGCTGAGCAGTGAGCTGCTAATGCAAATCCCATGTGTCTGTTGCTGCTGCTGTTGCGTGTGTTGTATTTATTTTGAAGATTTTGTAAACTTGCAGCCACCCACAACGTGTGTGCGTGTGTGTGTGTGTGTGTGTCTTGTGTCATTGTCACGTGTGAAGTGCCATTGAGTCACACAAATGAAGTGGTTCATATTAGCTTTAAAGGCGGCGGCGGCAACAACAGACGCAACACTTCAAAAGTGGCAAACTTTGTGCGTCTCGATTTGCCACTTTGCGAGCAGCAAACTATGACGCTTGCCACTTGTAGCCTTTAAGTTGTGCCACGCATACAAACAAAGCAGCCGCAGCACCACCAACACCACCCACTTGCTTTCATGTGCGTTATTAGCTTAGCTGAGTTACATTGGCTGTTGCATAATTTAGTTGCCACTTTTTTCTGCCACTTGAACTCAGCGCAGCTTTAATATTTTTATCGAATTTCAGTTTCGGCTGCAATCAGCAGCTGAGCTTAGCCCTTTGCTCTGTTGTCGAGCATGAAAAATTCACTTAAATTGTAATTTACTTGCAATGCTGCGTAGCAATCTGCCCCACTCATGCCACATGCGGCAGGCGACGGCGGCGGCAGCACTATGCACTGATTGTTTGCCTTAGCACTTGCTCAAAAATTCTTTTTGTGAAATTGAATCCTTGGCATGCTGGACTAACACGGAATATTTTTGTTTGTCTACACAAACAACACACACACATACATATATAATGTGTGTGTGTGTGTGTGTGTCTTTGCTGCTACGTTGTAGGCTCCAATGGGATTTTTGCTGCTTATCTCATTTTTAGCATATTTTATCAAACATAAATATATTTTGCGCTTGAGCATTTGCCTCTTGGCTTGACAGGCTGACTTACTTGTCTGCTGCCTGGACCGACCCTTAAGGATTTGATTCTCATTTATGTGCGTCACCAGCGCAGCAAGAACTTTCCAATTGGCTTCACTGCTGTTTGTCTGTCTTGGCTTGACGCTTTTTAAGCTGATTGACTTGAAGTGCGTTGGATTTAAGTGGTCGTTGGAGATTTGTTGTTGGTGCTGCTCGCTCGTTCGCTTGCTATGTAACATTATGATTATGATTATTTGACTTTACTGACACGCTACGCAGCAGGCAGCGTAGCAGCTACAAAAATTTGTGTGCAGCTTACACTTTTTAATTGACAGCTGGGCGGGCGTGCAAAGCGATTCTATGTAGCAGCCAATTAAAGCAGCTCAAGACTAGGCTTGTCTAAGCTTAAACCTCCTTTTGTGTATCAAGCGTACAAAAGAGTTCATTTGACTACATCAAAGTTATAAAATAAGCAGCAACCAAAAAATTGTAGCATAGTTTTGTGCTGCAAGCATGTTGACAGTTTTCAATATGAAATCCGCTTAGCATTAGCTTGTTTGACTACGTCACAAAGTTCACAAAGTCAACTTTACAAGCAGCACACACACATACACATATTATATGTATAGGTACCTGCAACATATGTGTGCAGCTATTTGACCAATTAAAAGTTTGCAAAGCTAATACGCTTGATTTGCTAAAGTTTTACACAAACGTTGCTATATACAGTAAAAAGACATACTTCTGTATGTGTGTGTGTGTGTGTGTTTTTCGCTTTGTATGCAGCTTGCACTTGAAAGTTTTGTTTTGCCTGTCAAAGGCATTGAAACAAAAAGTGTTTCAATTTGTTGCTAGCGCATTTAAATTTATTGAGATTTATGCACAAGTCTTAACGGATGCAAAGCAAAACAGCAAAATCTTGCCAGCTGTCAATCACAGCGCTCAGCACACCCCTCCTGGCTTTACTCTCCAGTGACCAATAAAAACGACAGGCATACAGCAAAAATATTTGATGAAATGCTGTGGACGTCGTCAGCTGTCCAGGAAATAAGCAGCAATTATGCCACCAGCCAAATGCGTAGCGCAGGAAGCCCAGCTGGGCTGCTGGCCAGTTAGCGTGAGAGCAAGAATTCATTTTGTTTTTGGTTCAGTTCGGTTCTGCTGCCTTTCAATTCCAATTTCAATTTGCGGCACGCTGAAATGTTGCTGTCCACACGGCTACGTCTTGTGTCTCCAAAGTGTTCATCAGTCGTTGCCGTTGCCGTTGCCTTGGCTGCCCCTTGGCGAGCGCATATCTGCTTGACCAAGCGCACAGCAGACACAGAGAATGACCCCCAAAAATAAAGAAACGAAACTCAGACTCTGACTCAAGCCAATGTTTCATTTTGTACGCACTTCCGTCATAGCCCAACCCCAATGCTCGCTCGTAAAGGGATTTTCCTGCATCCGCCTGCTGTTGCTGCTGCTGTCATCTTGCGCCATTGGGTCATCCATCTACCAATTCTTAGCTTTGTCTGCTGCCGCGCCCGCAAATGTTTTATTTATATGTGGACATGGTGGCAAAAGTTTTACTTAAATATGCGTGTGCCAAAAGGGCAAACAGCTCAGGTGCACACATAAGTAGCAATGTCCATGCTCTTGTTATATTGATATATATGCTGCAGACTTTTAGGCGCAGCTTGTACAGCATTCAGCCTTTTGATTGAGTGAAGCGCGCGCAAATCCGCAAAATAGATTTCCCCATTGACACATTGACGCACATTTTGTTTGCTTGACCGCACACGTAATAAGATTTTAATATTTATAGCAACACTCAAACTGAAGCTTTAATTTAATACACATTTATTTTGCTTATAAATTTGCTACGCAATAAATTTATATTTTACGCATTTTAATCTTAATACAGCACTTAATCTGCACATAAATAAATTAAATTTAAGTTAATTGCAGCGCCGCACTTGAGTCGTCACCCAAAATAAAAAAATAAATATGCCTTTATTAATTTTCTAAAACAGACCCGGCGACCACTTCAAAATTTCTGCCTGTGCCCCACTTTGTCTAAGACATTCATTCGCAGTTGAGCAGCTTCTTCTTTATTTGCTTTGTTGATTGTCAACATCAATTATTTAACTTTTGCGTGACAGGCGCAGCTAAAGCAAAAAAAAACTGAATGAATGAAATGCCCTGAACCCTTTGCCTTTGCCACTCGAACTCTTACCGCTGGTGCTTGGTCTATTTAAAAACAGTCAAATAAGCGTGCACATAAAACTTATCACGCCTGAATTTGTCAGCACAAAAGCCAAGGCAAACGATGAGCAAAAAGAATTTCGCGGCTACATCGAAGACAGACCCCAAAGCAAGGGTTCGTCCTTTTTTTTTTTTTTGCTGCTATACCCAGCTAAAAATTTCAGAAAGGCTGGTATGAGCTCAATCTATAGCTTTGAATTTTATAGCGCATTCGTTTAGTTGCGCTGATTTAATGTGGCGCTAGTTCGAAAATTTGTCGCGGCTTGTGCCTTTGCACTTCATTTTGTGTTTGTCTTGTTGAATGCTAAATGCAAATGCTCTGCATACTTTATGGCGTTTTGTACGCGCTTTCACACTCTTTTTTTTTGCCTAAGCAGTTGCCTGCGCACGCGATAAATGAAAGCGCCTTGCAGTGTTTGTGGCAACGGGTTGATTTTTGTTATATTGTGTCGGGTGTGTGTGGGGGGGGGGGGGGGGGGGGCTCAAGAGTTTGGACTGCCACTTAAGACAAATTGCGGGTAACAAGTAGCGCTGCCGCGTAAATAGGCGAAAGCCGCAGCGCAGCGCAGCGCAACGCAAATATTAAGCAAAGAAAAGAAAAAACTTTACAATGCGCTGCTGAAAAAATATTTAAAATAAATATAAATAAATTGAAAGTTAGGCGGTGGCAAACACAATGGGGTAATAAGCGCAGTTAGCGTACGCAGGAAATTTTCGCGCGTCGCCCGCCGCCGCAATCTGCATACAATTTGGGCCCCAAAAGGGTTTTTTATTGTGCAAAAGTATGCAAAGCAAAGTTTTCTATAAAGAACAACAACAGCAGCAACAGCACTGAGCGAAGCGAAGTCAAACGCAGCCGACTTTGAAACATACTTTGGGTTCAAGTGGCAACTTAACATGCCACGTGGAGTGACAAAATTGCGCGACTATGCGCAGGATATGAGCTAGAGTCTAAGTTCAGCGAGCTGTAGCTAAAGTTAAATTATGTCTAGCAGCATTTATTTAGCTTAAGACTGCAGTTAGTTTGGCAGCGCGTTAAATTTTTTTAATTATTTTTATTGCTAATTTATTAAAAACTCATGCAGCTGCAGCTTAATGAATTGCAGCTTACAACGCACTAATGTATGCAAAACATTTCAGTCTTTCAATAGTCAAGCAACAGATTTTTATGCTAAGACCAAGGTCATAAAGCGGTACACGGAATACCCCGTATACCTTATTAAATATTAATAAAAAAAAAAAAAAAAAAAGATTTTTATGCCAATTGAGCTATGAGTTTAACAAAGGTAATACACATCTGAATAAATTGGAAATCTGAAAAAATTGGAGTTCAACAAATGTCTTTATAATTAATCAGTTCGTTCTAATAATTTTTATTTTAAGCTTATTCCAAATACGCAAAGCTTAAGATTTATTAATTGAAGACTAAAACGCACTAAAGCTTGGTAAACTTTTCAGTCTATCAATAGTCAAGCAACAGACTTTTATGCCAATTGAGCTAGATCGACAAATGTCTTTTATTTTTCATCACTTAGGTCTACTAATTTTTATAGTCAGCTTATTCCGAATACGTAAAGTTTAAGATTTATTAATACATGACTAAAACGAACTAAAATTTGCATAACTCAATGAACATTAATAATCAAACAGCAGCTTGTTAAGCCAATTGAAGCAGTCAGTTTAAGAAATTATATATATAACTATATATCAACATATGTTATATTACTTTTTGAGATTTTTATGCAAATATTGTGCTAAAGTTAGTCACTTATTATTTAATTAAATAATGACTTTTTCTAATGGGTTTAGTTATAATGATATAATGATTTACATATTTGACTATATTCTGATCAGTAATAGAACTGCAAATTCTTTGATATGTCTGTCTCTCTTCACTGCTACACTTCGTCATACCCTTTACGCCTTCCTTTTTATTTAGCAAAGTGTATAGTTCGGTGGAAGGCAGCAAAGCTGCAAACAATTATTTTCTGCTTTTCAACTTGGCGCTACTAAAAGCCTCAAGTGCTTGACGCGCGCGCGTTTGGCTATAACAATTGGGCCAACTCTCAACGAAAATCGAAAGAAAGCAGCAAGCAATGAAAAATGCTTTAGCTCCAGCCAAGGCAAGTTGTATTTTATTTGTTGGCTCATTATTACAGCTAATTTGCTGCAAACTTTTAAGCAGCCAATTATAGCATAGAGCGCCTCAAAAGTAAAGTGGCATATTAAGTATACGACGTGTGTGTGCAAGATTTATGCAATGCACACATTCGGACATGGGCGTTTTTTATATGGCGCCAGTTTTATGCGGCAGGCGCGTTGCAATAATCCGCTTTGCTTGCAACAGCACGCGGCATGAGCATTAACAACGAGCTAAGCTGCTCGAGCAGTTCGAAGGGGGAGGCGTGAATTTGCCTGTCATGCGGTTTTATTAGAAATTGTTATCGCCAGGCGCCTGTTGCACGTTGCACGTTGCACATTTTGTGCGCTAAAGTTCGATTTTTATCTAAGCTAAGTGGCACTGCTGGCTGCTGCGGCCTCGACGGCTTATTGCTTGGCACACACACACACACACACATAGACACATGTATAGAGCGCTCTATTTGCCATTTGCTATTTGCCATTTGGCGCTTGTTGCTTGCGCTTTGTGTCGTTAGGCGGCTTTTGCCACGAGTGCTTTGTTATCTGTGGAATTAAAAACGTCGCCATATTGCTGCTGCCTGCTGCCTGCTGCTGCTGCTGGCGTTGGGCTGCTGCTGCTGCTGTTAGAGTGCACTTTTAGCGCCATAAATCAGAAAATTGTTGTTGCTGCTCGGGGTTTCGTTGCTTTTATTGTTGTAATGCGAATACAAATTTATATTGACATCGTAAAGGTACAAAATCGTTACCGCAACTTCTTACGTGCGCCCATTGCCTACGCCCAAGTCACATATGTATTGGTTTAAGCTCAGCGTGCGGCTGGCAGCAATCGCATATGCAATGTCAATATTTGTATTTGCTTGCCAAGTGGACGACGTTTGTTCGTTTGTCGTTTCCCTTTTCCTCCTTTTTTATGCGTTTTTGCCTTTTTATGTGCGCTGGTCTCTGGTCTCGGCACAACGAATTGTGCAATCAAAGTGTTTTGACATAAGCAAAGTGTGCTAAGGATATGTATACAATATCGATATGTGGCATGTTGCAAGTTGCAGCAAAGGCAAACAATTTTCTATAACTAGCTGCATTATTTATTAACCACTTTTCAATATTACTATTGTTATTTGCTTTTAATGCGACTATTATAGCCAAAGCCTTGGGCCTGTGTGTGTTGACAAGAAAATTGCATTAACTACTTGGGGAGCTATAAAAAGTGTTGCCTACTTTGCAGCGTAAATCAAGCTGCAAATTTAATGGCAACACGTTGAGCCGCCGCCTCTGGACGGACTCGCCGCCTGTAATAAACGCAAAATTCTAAAGATGCTTCAAATCATAAACCAAAATAATAATTACCACAAAGCTTTGTGCGCAGACTTTATAACAAAAGCCGCACACGCACGCACCCAAAACGACAGTCACACACACACACACACACATGAAAATTTATTGATGTGCCTAGACAGACAGCGAGAGTGTGTGAGTGAGAGTGTCAGGTGAGCAGCACGTTGAGCCTTGGCGGCCATAAAACGCGTACATAATAATGTCAAATGAGTTACAACAAAAGCCAAGCAACCCACCCACCCACTCCAGCCCAGGCTAAGGGGTGTGAGCTACCCTTTCGCTGATGACTGTATTAGGGTGGGTTGCCAACCAGCTTTTTGGGTCGTTTGCAGTTTTTATTACGAATTTATAGGCGCACATGCAAATAAATCGTCCATGCGCACCAAGCGGGGCAGTCAAGACTAGAGATGAGCATGGGACGCCATTTTAAGACCCAAGTCGGAACAGAACGGAAAAAAATATTTAAGACACGACGCTCTTCTCTTCTGAATTCGGAATACTCAAACATACGGTTTGGGCTCAGGAAACAAGTCCCGAGCAGGTTCATCCTCTTCTAGTTGGGCCGCAAATAAACTTTTAAGGGATTATTTGATTCTAGGCACTACTATATTTCGAATTCGGACTTACACTAGCTAAAGCCAGTTTCTGATTTTAATGAAAGGAGATTTCGAAGCGAACACGAAGCTTGAACCAAGACCCATTTTCAACTCTAGCAACGACTGTCTTACCTTTCTAGTTGATGCCTCTTTTTTAAGACCTAAGTCGGAACAGAACGGAAATAAATATTTAAGACACGACGCTCTTCTCTTCTGAATTCGGAATACTCAAGCAAAGACGGTTTGGCAGCGGACTCATCATTTTGACGACTTTCATAAACGAAATCTGTGGGATTCGAAGACCCAAGACCCGCTTCAGGATAAGAAACCCAAGCAGGTTCATTTCCTTTTAGTTTCAACTTCAAACCTGATTCCAGACACTTACACTAGCTAAAGCCCGTTTTCGATTTTCATGAATGGAAATTTTTGATAGAAGCCTACGGAACACGCAGCTTCAACCTCCACCCATTTCCATCTCTAGCATCCACTTTCTTACCTTTCTAGTTGCTGCTGCCGCCTTCCGTTTTTCCACTTCAACTTGCAGCGCTCAAAAATCTTACAAGACAAATAGACAAGTAGCCTAAAGTTAAACTGGAAATCTCTTCTTTTTTTTTCATAGCTAAATAAGCCATTGTTATAATTTTTGGCAAGCTTATTTGCCTATTTTTCTTGCCGTGTGGCGAAAACTTTTACTTGCCGCTTAACTTTCACTCTTAGGATTTAGTTTTTGTAAAATTTTATGCCGTCGAATGTTTGCACAGCGTCCCTCCCCCCAACACTTTCGCCGCTGGCAAGGCAGACAATTGCCTTGCGGCGTTGAAAGTTTTCTACACTCAGTTTTGTGTGTGTTTATCTTTGAGTTTGGTCAACAAGTTTTCGATGCGCGCACCTGGGCAGACAGACAGAAACCAAAGGACAGCAGCAGCAGTAGCAACTGTTGACGACACTTAAGCTCAACTAATGCATGTGTCCGATTGTTTGTTGTGTCCACATGCGACAAAAGCAAGATGACGTTGCCAAAGTTGCGCCCCATCTTTTTTTTTTTGAGGGGGTAGACGCTGACAAAAGAAAAACAATCTTGCCGCACACAGCGTGAAAATCGCGAAAATAAATATTGAACTGTAAAGCCAAAGTCAACAGTAGCTTTAGCTCTACGCTTGCTTGTTTGTGTGTGCTTAACATGTATGTGTGTGTGTGTGTGTAAGGCTTGTAAGAGTTAAAGCTGAGTCACAGCTGCAGACAGCGGCGTTAATTTGAAGGCTACGAAAGCTGCTTTAAAGCAATAAATAAATTAGCAAGAAATTATGTTACAAAATATGAAATTGAGTAGCAAAAGTTTAGCTCAAACCAAAGCTTTAAAGTTTTAGCAGCAACTTGTATTGTTATAATTAAATAATTAACTTTATGCTGTTGTGTAAGTTGCTTAGCATGTAGCAGAGTCTCGAGCGTTTAGCTTAGACCAAGTTTGCAATGAGTTTATTGTTCAATCAGCAAGAGCAAGTGCTGAAGTTTGCTTTGAAGTGTCCTGTCCATTGCTTTTTAATCGACTATAAATTGTACACATAAGCGTAACACACATTATAACAATTATTTACTTGGCTATAGCTGCTAATTTGTTTAGCTAAAGTCGCGCTGTAAGTTCAGTCTAAGTTTAGACTAAGTTTATTGCTCAATCAGCAGCAGCAAAGCGACAAAGTGACGAAGTTTTGAAGTGTCGTCTATCGAATATAAATTTTGCACATAAGCCTAATGCACATTATAATAATTATTTAGTTACTAGACTATACTTTCTAATTTGTTTAACTAAAATGTGCAAAAGTTCAGTTTGAAGTGAGCTTATAGCTCAAATGCAAGCAGCGGCAAAGTTAGCGAGCAAGTGTTGAAGTTTTGCTTTGAAGTGTTGTCCATTTTGCTTGCTAAACGACCATAAATTTTACACATAAGCCTTATACACATTGATACAGTTATTTACTTGGCTATAGCTTCTAATTTGTTTAACTAGAGTCGAGCTCTAAGTTCAGTCTAAGCATGAAATAAGTTTATTGCTCGAATGTAATGAAGTTTTGAAGTGTCGTCTATGGCTTTGTAATCGTCTATAAATTTTGACATAAGCCTAATGCACATTATAATAATTATTACTAATTTGTTTAGCTAGAATATAGAAAAGTCAGGCTGTAAGTTCAGTTCAAATGCATAAGGAGGCAAAGGGAGTGACAAAGTAATGAAGTTTACTATAAAGTGTTGTCCATTTTCCTTTTTGTTGCCTAATGCACAATATAATAATTATTTAGTGACTTGTTAGAATGATTAGAATGAATGATTAGAAAGTCAGGCTGTAAGTTCCCTGCAGCTCAAATGCAAGAAAAGGCGAAGGGAGTGAGAAGTTTGCTTTAAAGTGTTGTCCATTTTGCTTTTAGTTGTTAGTCGTTTAGACTATAAATTTTACACATAAACCTAACACAGTTTATATTGTAATAATTATTTACTTGGCCTATACATTCTAATTTGTTTAACTAAGTTTGTGCTAAAGTTTTTGGTTAATTTTAAGTTTTATTAAACGACTGTGCTGGGAATTGTTGCAGCTTCTG
Source organism: Drosophila busckii (assembly GCF_011750605.1). Lineage (NCBI taxonomy): Eukaryota > Metazoa > Arthropoda > Insecta > Diptera > Drosophilidae > Drosophila > Drosophila busckii. Next base: position 20,805,195 of record NC_046607.1, on the reverse strand, counting down.
TTAGTTTTGTTGTTGTTGCTGTGATAATTGTGTGAGTAGCACATTGTCCTTAGTTGTCCTTTGTTGCTGGCATAATAAATAATGCGCGCATTGCTTGTCGCTGTCTAAGTATGCGTACGTGCATGTGTGTCTATGTCTGTGTGTGTGTGTGTGTTACATATGCTTGCAAACAAAACGTTGCTTAGAAGAAACAACAGACAACGCCAAAGGGCAGCGCAAGTAGCTTGAGCTTTTTCTTTTCAACTCCGCCTTGGCACTTGAGCAACAAGCGGGGCGTTTGCTGTTGCAGCGCGACACGCCCTAATTGAAATTAATGTATATCCCTTTTCGATTTCTATACAAGTTGTCACACACACACGCACACAAACTAGTACTTGTTAGTTGTAGCTAGTTGTTAAAAAAAAAACTAAAGCAAGGCAAGCAACAAGGACTGCTTGTTAACTAAGCTAGCAGCAGATTCACTGATGTCTCACACACACACAGGCGCATAACAAGCTGCTCTCAAAACATAATGCGACGACTTGTCGTCGTCGTTGTTGCTGGGGCTGCGTGCCACATACATTAGTTTTGGACACGCAACGCGCAGCAAGCAAACAAAACAACGAGTGTAATATTTTTGTTTAACGATTGTTTTGTGTGCGCTGCTGCGCTCTCGCCAGCGTAAACGAGGGAATAATTAGGCATAAGCCGTAAGCCGTTAGCCTTTTGTTACAGTTACAGTTACAGTTGTAAGTTACTGTTAATGCTGCAACATTTTAAAGCCTTGGCATGTGGCATGTCTAATGTGCCAAAAATGTGCTCATACTAAATAACTATAATTTTTAACGCATATAACAAAAGCCACAAGCAGCAGCACACAACGCTGCGTATACGCAATGCCCTTGGCACACAAAATTATACTGCACGGATTTTTTCGATTCACAACTTGCTTGTTGCTTTTTTTAATTTCTGAAAAAGGTTTTTATTAAGCTTGAGCAACTACTTTGCTGTTGCTGCTTTTTTTTTATATGAATTACAATAATAAAAGCTGCCAGAAATAAAATCATAAAAATTACAAAAGGTAAAAGGAAAAACGACAAACAACATACGGCAAGAAAAATCGCCGTAATAAAGCCAAGACCCCAGGACCCAAGAGCTACGCGCTGCGCTGTACGGCAAATAAAACAATTTGAGTGGAAATAAAAAATAAAACAAAGTGCAAGTACAGTTGGCAACACGCTTAACACAATGCTCGGTAATGTAACTGAAACGCAATCCTTTGTAAGGATAAGCAACAGTCAGACAAACAGACAGACAGACAGCGCAGAGCAAACAATGGCAATCGTCGTCGTCTTCATGCCAAAGTAGAACGCAACTTAAATTATTAATAACCAAGCCATAAGGGAAAAACAAATGTAAAAAGCGTATACAGTGAAGCCTCAGCTGCGTGTTAGTTACCAAATTTAGTTTAGTTAGTTTGCTAGCCTAGCGCGCTATTAACTATTTAGTAACGCAGGCATAAACATTTTTTATCTGTGCAGCTATTAAATTTAATTTTGCGCTGCTTTATGCATTAATTTTGCGTTTTTTATGTGCTGGCCGCACCTTAAGCAGACAAAGAGCAACACCTTGGGTGATTTATAAGCGACGACGGTCAAGTGTTAGTTCCTTGGGTTTAACGGCGTAGGCAGTGGCAGGCTCGTTAAATTTCGAACCCCGTGCTGTGTTCGTCTGCGTCTGGCATTTTATTAAATAAAATTCTGCGCCTTTGTTTTATATTAAATACGCGCTTTTTTTTAAAGGCAGTGAACGGTTATCACTGTCAGCAGCAGCGGCGGCGACTACTTTGGCATGTTGTGATTTGCCTTAATTAGTTCATTGCGGCTGGATCAGTGTGGTGTGCCTCATAATTAGCTGGGCGTGCTGACCGCACAGTTTAAGCCTTTGCATAAATTTCATATAACAAAAAAAAGCAATGAAAGTTAATTTATGAGCTGCCAATTAACCTGCCATTTGTTGTTGCTGCTGCGTATAAATCAAATGAAAAATTGAATACAACTGCCAATTTAATAGGCTTTTGATTTTTTTATTGCTCCTGTCATACCTGTGTGTGTGTGTGTGTGTGTGTGTGTGCATGAGCGCTTTTAATGAAGCTGTGAACTGTTTAAGTGCTTAATTGAATGCACTTGTGCCATAGAGTCGAAACAGTCAAGATACATTAGCATCATTTTTCTCTTTTCGCTCGGTCACACACACACAAACTGTAAACTTTTGTGTGTCAGCCACACACACACACACACACACATGCGAACTCTGCACACATTTATCCTTGAATGAACACACAATGCACTTGCAGCTTGCCTTTCACTTGTGCAAACTTTTGCTTGTTGCACAGTTTTGTCAAAAATTTCATTTAGCATGAAAGCAAAATGTTGTACAGCCTTTGTGGTCTGCCAAAGACAGACAGTCCCCCCCCCTCCTCACCACATAAAGCATAAACAGTAGTCAGCACTCATTTTTGATCTGCCGCAAGGGATTGCAACCCAAATCATTTATTAAACGGCAGGCAGCAACTTTGTTTTTAAAATGCCACAAAATTAAAAAAACATTTGTATTGCTTAAAAGTTTTGCTGCTGCTGCTGCATGTTGCAATCGCAAAGGACTTTGCTCTTAAAGTCCTTTTTACACCAGCGACTGAGCGCTAACGAGCGTCCATTATGCAAACAATAAGCAAACGCTTCCTCTCCATAGAGATAAAAGTAAACAAGCAGCAGCAGCAACAAAAGAAATGCGACAGTCAAAAATATTGCGTATACGCGACGCTGGCTTGGACTGTCATTCATTCAAAAATAGATTTATGTGCTGGCATTTAAACGAAAGGACCAACAACAGCAGCAGCAGCAGCGGCAGCAGCAGCAGCAGCAATGAGAAAAATAAAGAAATATTTTGCAGCATTTATCAAACGTGACGCGTCTCCATAACATTAACCATACGTGCGCTGCCTTTGACATCATTATTTCCACAGCCAACGGCAGTGTACAGTGTACACTGCATTTTGATATCATTAAAATGTGATCACAGCGCATTAAAGTTGTGCTCAGTTTCAAGTGGGTGGTGGCTGGGCTGTTGCATAGACAGCGACAGCAGCAGCGGCGGCAACAGCAATTTGATTTAGTGGCATACATTTATACTATGAGCACACTGAGCGAAAAGTGTGGCTAATAAAAATAAATTTATATTTTAAAATGTAACAGCGTAGGCAGCGGCAATTTAAACTTAAATTAAAGCAGATTGTAGTAGCTAGCTAATGAAAAGTTTGAGCATTTACATAAATAAAATGTAGACAATAAATTTAAATGCAAAGCAAAGTTAATTAAATCAATACAAATTGTTAAAAATATTGCTAGTCAAATAGTATAAGAAGCTGCTAATAAAAATATTAGGCTGCCAATAATTATTAATCATAAGAAAAGTGAACAGCGCTGTCAAGTCAAAGCTCAAAACAAATCGCAGAACGCAGCATATTTTATTCTTAAGAATATTTAGCTAAGAGTTCTAACTAACTAACTAAGAGTTTATAATATTTGTTCTATTTCCTAATATACTTGTCTATATCTATTATATATATACTTAATATATAATAAGTTGTGTTAGGTTATTCTCAAAACAAAGCGTAGCAAGCGCAGAGTTTAGACATTTTATTTCTATTGAAAATTTAACTAAGTCGACTAAGAGTTTCCAATAATTATTCGTATATCTACCTATACCATTTATTAATATTTTAATGTCTATATCTATAATATTTATTCTTAATTAATATATAATAAATTGTGTTAAGGAAATCTCAAAACAAAGCGTAGCAAGCGCAGAGCTTTTATGCCTATGGAAAATTCAGCTAAGGCGACTAATATTTGTTCTAATATCTATGTTATATCTATATCTATTATATATATTTTTAATATATAATAAATTGTGGCAAGCAAATGTCAAAACAAATCGTAGTACCCACAGAGCTTGGACATATTTTAGTGCTAGGAATATTTCGTCAATTCTAATATCTAGTTTTATCATTTATTAAGCTCATGTCTTTAACTATTATATATATTTTTTATATATAATAAATTGTGTTAATGAAATGTCAAAACAAATCGTAGGCAGCGCAAAGCTTGAACATATTTTATTCCTACGGAATATTTAAATAGGGCGCGACTAAGAGTTTTTCTTCTTCTTAATTCTTAATATATAATAAATTGTCTCTATGGGGGCAATCAGTAGCACATTAAAATTAGTTAGCAGCTGCTTTTGCTTTGTAATTCAATTATTCATAATAATTTTATTTTTATTTAAACCTGTTAAAATTGAAACTATACCCAACTTCTGTTACTATTTTTGTGCTTACATTTCAACTTATATTTTTCACAGTGCATATATTTATAAACAATATGTAACTGTGTTGTCAGCTCGCTTTTTTCGGATCTATGAGTGCCCCTTTAAGTATGCATATGTGTGTGTGTATACAATAATGTCAACAATGAAGCAGCCCACACACCCCCGAATCCACACACATGTTGCCACACAAAGTGTTAGCTGCTCAGCATATGTGACACTCTTGCTGTTTCTTTTTTTGGCATTTACATTTAGCATTTTGCCCCACTTTTTGACTTCGTTTTGAGGCTGCGATTTGCATATTTTACACATTTATGAGCTTAATTTACTATTTCATAATATTAAATAGCAAATGCAAGTGAATGAAATGTGCGCCACTCACCTTAACTCCAATGTGTACCGTAGGTGAGAATTCTGTTTTGTGTATTGAAGATATTGGTATTGGTAATGGCATAGGAAGGGGGCAGGACATCATGGTCGCTACCTGTAAAGAGCATGAAAAGCGTTACAATTAGTTGAGGAATTAAATAAATGAGAGCAAGTCAAATGTTTAGGTTAAAAAAAAGAGCTAGCACTCAATTCTTTTATATATTTGTATAATAATAAAGCATGGAATAAATAAAGTTAATTATATAAATTGCTTAAATCCTGTTAAAAAAGCAACCAACGCTGCATTTAGTTGCTTGCCACTCAATTCTTTTAGTTAGGCATTAGTTTTCTATTTAAGAAAAGAGTAAATAGTTATTTATATAAATTGTAAACATTTAAATAAATACATAGCAAGGCATAAATATAGTTAATTATATAAATTGACTGCATTTAGTTGCTTGGCACTCAATTTTTTTTAGTTAAATAGTTTATTTAATAAATTGTATACAACTTGAACTTGTCTGCGCAACATTTAAATTTCCGTTTGTTGCGCGCTTTGGGTTTATGACAGAACTTTGATAAATCGCTGAGCGAGTGAGATAGAGATAGAGTGCTAAGGATAAATCTTTTACGAGTTGCCCACTGGGCTGCATTGTTCGGGGCCAAACAGCTGCTGGTTAGGAAGCTGAGGCATGACCATCAAATAGTTGACAGCTTTTAACGCTGCCGTTCCACATAAACGGTTTCCTGTTTGGCTCTAACCCAGCGTTGTGCTTCGTACTGCGTCCTTCGTCCTTAGCCGCTGGCTTGTGTCAGCAATGAATGCAAGTTGGTTCAACAGTTTGCCAATACTGTTGGCATTGCAATTTTTCGCCTTTTTCAATTTGACGCGTTTTTAAGCGCGAATTGGTCCTGGTTGGTCCTGTACAGAAATCACGACCACATTTCAACGCTAGCGCCCAGCACTTTCAGCCAGCATTTTCATTTGGCATCATCATCAACATCAACATCGTCGTCATTGTCATTTCCGCTTTTGCGTAACGACGTCAACCATTTTGATGGCTTCATTTCGTTTTCGCTTTTCGTTGCATTTCGCTTTTGGGAGCAGCGTGCGCCAAATAAATCATAAATGCAGCACCCACCCACCCCCCAGCAGTCTCATAGAGCATATAAAAACTTTTCGACTTTGTCGGAATACGAGCAAGTCTGAGGGGGCGGGAGCGGGAGCGGGAGCCGCGTTGTGTTTTGAGCAAACAACTACAAAGTAAAATCGTAAGCGAACGAGCGTTGAAATTAAAATTGCATGACAAAGTGGCAAATGTTGTCAAAACTTTAGCATTGCCGTTGGCATTAACAGCAATGAGCCCAGCGGTGCTGCTGCTGCTGCTGCTGCTGCTGCGGGGTGTTGCATGCACCACAGTGCCTCAAAAATTGTTGCATGCATGCACTTACAACATTTCAATTTCCGCTCTTGATTTTCGGGCTCAGTTTACGTTCACTCGCTTGGCAATTGCAATTTAATGTTTATTGCTTGCAGTACACAAATAAATTAACGAAATTAAGAGCGGAAAAAGTTTTAAACAAACAAAAAACATTGTTGGAATAATGATTTATATACTAAAGCAGTGCTGGCAATAAAAAGTAGCTAAAATACTAGAAAATAGCTAAAGACAAGAATTTTTTAAAATAAATTAAATAGCTAAGCACACAAATTTGTTTAATAACGAGCATTTTTACTCATTGGGCTCTTTTCTGCTTGAAATTAAAATGGTTTAAACCAAATTGGCTAAAAATACTAAAATAAATTAAATAGCTAAGCACACAAATATGTTAAATAATGAGAATTTTTACTCTATTGAACTCTTTTTTCGTATCTGCTTGAAATTGAAATTTTTAAAGCTCAAACTGGTTAAATATATAAAAGATAAATTCTATAAAAATCAAACAAGCTGGCATTTTATTTATAGGAGAATTAGTATTATTTTCAAATTATTTTGGTAGCGTTTGTTTTTGTAAAATGTTCAGTTCATTGTTCAATTTTTTTAAATATAAATTTATGAATAGAATAAACTGTTTGCTAATTAAATTTATAAATGCGTTTAATGATGGAATAATGATTTACATACAGTGATAATGCTGACAGTAAACAAGTAGCTAAAGTACTAGAAAATATATACAAATAGCTAAAGCAAAGAATTTTTAAAAATAAATTAAAGAAAAGACATTTGATACTTATGAGATTTTTGATAATTAATGAGATTTTTACTACATTGGATTTCTTTTCTCTTCTGTTTGAAATTAAAATGGTTAAAGCCCAAATTGGTTAAGAATACTAAAGCAATCAAATTCTAAAAAAATCTAAACAAACTGGCATTTAATTTATCGAATCGTATTATCTAATTATTTTGTTAGGATTTATTTATGTGACATTTTCAGTTCATTGTTCAAACGCTCATTTTTGTTCCAGAAAAATTTAAATATAAATTTGTTACTAGAATAAACTGATTGCTAATTAAACGTATGTAAAAATTGTAGCGTTTGATTAATTTCAAAAATTTACAGGCTGTTTTTAAAATAGTCCACAACTAGCCAAAAGTAAAATTAGCTAAAATGCCAGCACTGCCATTCCCACATGAAATGCTGACTTTAAGTTAAATTTCAAAGGAATTTATGTGTTTTAAAATATCAACAAAAATATTTAAATATGTTAAACATGTCATATGTGTATAATATGCGCACATTTATTATAGGCGCAGCAATTGTATTTTTAACTTTTAGAAAAAAATGATCATCGCATTACCTGTGTCTAGACTTAGGTGGTCTATGGTCTAAACTATTTGTGACAGCAGCGCGACATGTCAACAAATAAAAGTGTTTTTTGAACTAAAGAGCAGCATCGATTACCTGCGGCTAAGGCGCACTCAGCTAAACTGTTTGTCCAACTTGTCAACTGGTTTGTCAGTTTTGTTTACGCATCGAATTTCCAAGCGTTTTTTTTTTTCTTTGTTTTTGAATACAAATTGCTTTAAGTGCTGCTAAAAGTGTCACGCGCAGCGCAAACTAATTAATAGAAATTTGAGTTAGCAGTGTGTGTGTGTGTGTGTGTGTTGCTTTGGGCCAAAGTTGAAGCCAAAGGGCGAGCCATGTGTGTTGCGCTTTTTGCATTTTAATGACAACAACCAACGGAAATTGATGTTGGACTCGCGACTTGCCACATTGTTGCAATGCTTTTGCTTTTATGTGCGACACGCAAGCGTCGAACAATTGTAACGGTTTCTGTTCTGCTGCTGCAACTGACAACAACATTGACATTGATGCATGAACACCCACCCACCCACGCGCAACATTTTGCTGACATACTTTGCGTTTGTGCATTATAAATGCCAAAAACAAAGAGAGCGCGACATAGTCGAATGAAAGAGCAGCCAGCAATTTGCCCAGCAGCAGCAGCAGCAACATCATCATTATCATTATCATTGGCCATAGCCATGATTAATGTGCAGTTAAGTTGCATGCATCATTCGGTGGCATGCCCAAAGCCAAGTAGCGGCCGCCGCTGCAAGTTCATGGCATTTGCCACATGGCTGCACATGCGCGGCTCACAGCTGCAGGCTATGGTTACAAATAACTGAACAACAACTTCACCAATAACGTTAACAACAGCTGTGCGCAGTAAATGAAGCGCATACTTTTCCCATACGCGGGGGAGTTGCATGCCCCTGGCACTGATATTGGCCAAACAGCACAAATGCTGAACAGGTTAATGAGCAGCTGGCCAGGCGCTTACTTAAGGTTGCGCTTCACTTGCAGCTAACTGTGCTGCTGACTCAGCCCAGCGTATGAATTGCAGCATTTGCTATAAAGAAATTTCAAAAATTTGCAGCTGCAATTGCAAATTTCGCTGGAATTTGATGCAAAACTGCAGCAAGTACTGACAAATTTTAGTTTGTTTGTTACTTAAGATAAAAATTCATTTAAAACTGAGCCAGTGCTCATAATAAATGTTTGCTTGTATACAGATTTAAAGCGTATAAAATACTATGAAGAAATTTCAAAAATTTGCAACTACAACTGAGCAAAAAAAACATTTCAAACTGAAACGTAAATTTAGCTGATATTGGTGTCAAAATTGTATTGAATTTCAGCAATTTTAGATGCTTAAAATAAATATTAGCATAAAATGAAGAAGAGAACACAATAATTGTTTGCATTATAAAAATTTACAGCTTAATGAATTTATTTCGTTTTTGTACTTTTTCAAAATTTATTTAGAAATAAAAAAAAATTACTTTGGTTGAATTGTAATCCATTCTATGAACTAAAATTAAAGAATTAGAGGTGAACTAGAATATAGTTAGATTATTCAAGAAGTGTTTAACCCTTTGTTTGTGGTTTTTGTCTTATTTACGCTCGCTGCCAATGAGATTAATTTTTCAATACGTATTTATTTTTAATACGCTCATCTTAACTTCTTTGGTGGCTCATAAATTTTGCTTTTCTAGAAAATATCTTTTTTTTTAAGCTTTTTAATCCCATTTCCTATTTGAAATGCAGCAGTTGCTATGGATAAGGAAATTTCGATGGAATTTGAGCAAAAACTGTGAAATTTTAGCAATGTATGTTGCCTAAAATAAATATTAGCATAAAATAAAGAAGGGAGCATAATAATTATTTGTTGTATTATAAAAATTAGACGTTTATGAATATATTTTGCTTTTATAATTTTTCAGAATTTATTTAGAAACAAAAAACTACTTTTGGGAAAATTGTAATCTATGCAATGAACTAAAATTAAAGAATTAGAGGTTAACTAGAATAAGAAGTGTGTAATTATTTGTTTGTGCTATTTATTTTTATATTATTTAATTTATTTACATCCGCTGCCAATGAGTTTAATTTTTTAATAACTTGCCATAGCTTAACTTTTTTGTTATATCATAAATTTAGCGCTGCTTAAAAAAATATTTTCTTTGAAGCTTTTTAATGTCATTACCCATAATTTTTTTATTAATTCTATAATGTTGGAATTTTATGCAGCCCAACAGGCAAGCTTTAGTCAGTAGTAATGCTAGCTATCCAGCTCTGCTTCTACAGATATATAAGCATTAGCTATAAGCCAACACTGATTTGCATTTGCTACACCATATTTCAGCTTAAGCGCCACACGCTGCTGCTGCTGCATAAGAGAAGTAAACGGTTGACTGCAGCAATCGAAGTGCCCGAAGGCAAGCGCATTAAAAAGCTCAAATCGTTCAGATTTGTGACACTTACCAATGGCAACAACAACAACAACAACAACAATAACAAAAAGAAGAAGCGCTAGAGCTGCTGCTGGGGTAAGCCAAGAAATGCAGATTTGCCAATGTGAAGTGAATGAAAAGTGAAGTGAAAGTAAATAGAAAGCGTCCATCCTTTCGTCCGTAGCGACGCCACTTTATGCAAAAAAGAATAGCGCACCATATTTCTTACACAAATCCAACAGAGAGAGAGAGGGAGAGAGCGAGAGAGGTAGAGTGAGAGCTTAATGCGCTTGGAAAACAGCAGTCAAGAAGTTGCAACACACACACACACACACACAACTTGTTGCCTGTGCGAATTGTAAAGCGCATGAAATTGAATTGAATAAAAGAAAGCAACAACAACAACAACAACGAGGAGAATAGAAAAAGTGGAAAATATGCAACATTTGCATAAATTCACTTCCATGGGCAACGTTGTTGCTTCTGCTATTGAACGGAAGCAAGATAATAATGATAAGCAGGCGTTGCATGTAAGTGTGGCAAGTAAAGTTAGTTTAGTGTGGGCGTGGCGTGTTGCTAAAATAATATGTAGTTTGCTTTTGTGCGCTGTGCATTTAATATGAGACGCGTCGTCGTCGTTGCTGCGGCTTAGCGCATGTTGTTGCAAGCAGCGCCTAAAACTGTGCAACATCACACACACACACACATGCACACATACATACGCAGCAAATGTGTTGAAAATCCTACTCTGTTAAGGATTTAGCGCTGCAAATCAAACGCCAAGGCGGCAACGGCTTTTGTAAGCTTTCAGACTCAAAACTGAGCCATTCCACATAACACATGCATTAATGCACTGAGAGAAAAGAGTGGGTTACAAAAAAAAAAACAATCAAACAATGCTGCTTGGTGTAATACATTTTTGAATGGAATAGAATTTTGCTCAAGATTAAATTTGAATAAATGCGCATATATTATAGAAATACTTTAACAATTTAATTTAAATAAATATGTAAATATATTATTAAAGAAACAATTTAATAGTTCATTTAAATATGTGCATATTTTTTAAATATTTTTTTATATATGTTGTTAGAATTTATTGGTTAAGGAAATATTTTAATGATTAACTTTAAATAATATATACCAAGAAAAAAATATTTTAATAGTTCATTTAAATATGTGCATATTTTTTAAAGATTTTTTATATTTTTTGTAAGAATTTATTGCTTATAGAAATATTTTTATGATTAACTTTAAATAATATATATTAATAAAGCAAGATATTTATGGTTTATTTAAGTATGTGCATATTTTTTAAAGATTTTTATATATATGTTGTAAGAATTTATTGGTTATGGAAATGGCTGTGTTGACTAAAAAATTATTTTCTGTAATTTATGCTAATAATAAATATGCGAAAATTATTATAAAATTAATTGAATAACTTTTTAATGCTTACTTTTGCATATTGTTGCAGCTTTTGTTTAAATATGTCGTTTAAATATTCTAATAAATATGTGCATATTTTTTAAAGACTTTTCATATTTGTTGTAAGAATTTATTATTAGGTTTGAAAGTTATGCTAACAATAAATATGCATAAAATTAATTGAATATATTTTTAATGCTTATTTGTGCATATTTTGTTTAAATATTTTAGCCAGCAGACATTATTTATGTTTGTACAGCGATTAAGCTATGCATTTTTTTAATACAATAATTATTATTATAGGCATTGCACCTTTCATACTTTTCGCACAGTGTAGCTACATGTGCTGTGCGGTTTTGCGTGGCATCAAATTGCATTAGTGTTGCAACAGCAGAAAGAAGACACACACAGACAAAAGATACATGCGACGCCTCAGTCTCAGCCTCAATCTCTCGCTCTCTCGCTCTCTATGACTGAGGGCTGGGCGTTTGTTTGCTTTGCATTTTGATGCCGCCGCCGCCGACGACTACGACTATGATGAGGCTCTGCTGCTGTTGCTGACGTCAAGCGTCCTTTTTTTTTTTTTGGCTGGCAGGCAGTGCCAGGCCGAGTACGCAAAACCCCAAAGCCAAAGCCAATGTGAATGCAGTTGCTGTTGCAAGGCTTTGGCTAAGCCCAGCAGGCAACACTGTCAGCCGAGTGCTTTATGCACACAGAGAGAGTGAGAGAGAGAGAGGGAGAGAGTAAAACCACAGCTAGTACGTAAGTGCATGACGTAGCTGCAAGGCAGTGCTGCCAGATTAGCTTATTTAAGGCTAGTTATAGCTAAAATTGTATATGAAATAGCTGAAGGACTGAAATCCAAGCGTATTCTAATAATAAATATATACCAAATTTCAATAAAATATATTTGATAAGCACAAGAATTAGTAGCAGCTACTCTCTATTCGATTTTTGCTTAAACTTTTCTCATATCATTTGTGAATTTATTTGCTAACACAGTAAAATAGCAAAATAAATAAAAGTCAAGCTTGCAAAATATCGAAAAATTTAAAATTTAAAAGCTTAAAGTCTGTATAGATAGCATATGCTAATAAGGAATATATACCAAATATCAATGAAATATATTTGATAAGCACAAGTATTATAGCAGCTTCTTTTTTTTCGATTTTTACATAAACTTGCTTCATATAATTCGCGAATTTATTTTTTAGCTGAGGTAATTTTGATTCTAAATAAATGTTAAGCTTGCCAAATATCGAAAAATTGAAAATTCAATAGCTTAAAGCTTGCATAACTAGCATATTCTAATAAGAAATAAACCTAATATAAATGAAATATATTTTAAAAACACAAAAAACATAGCAGCTTCTTTTTTTCGTTTTTTGCCTTTTTCGTTTGCTTTATATGATTGCCAATTAACTCGGCTAATTGTGATTCTAAATTCTATAAATTAAACAGCTCAAAGTCTACATATATAGCATATTCTAATAATAAATGTACGCACTAATTTTAATTAAATATATTTTGAAAACATAAGAAACATAGCAGCTTCTTTTTACGATTTTTATGTTAACTTGCTTTAAATGATTGTGAATTTATTTTGTAGCCAAGCTAATTGTGTTTCTAAATAAAAGTTAAGCTTGCCAAAAACAGCAAAATTTAGATACTATTATTAAACCATATGCTTGGCTCGTAAGTTGCAAACTTACTCCAAATTTAGCTTATTTTGTTGCCTCAATAATTGGCAACACTGCTGCAAGCTCCTGCAGGCAATGCTGCGTATGCGTGTTTTGCTGCATGTTGCAGGCAGCAGGTTGAGCTGCCAGCTGCCGGCAGTAGCGAGTAGCTATCATTTATCATTTAACAGTGTGCTGAGTCCAATCCCCCACCCCCACCCCACTCATTGCCGCCTGCATTTGTTTGTAATTAAAAATGTCAAACGCATACAGCGACAATGGTTTAGGTGACAGTGCAGCAGCAGCAGCGAAGCTTCGAGTTGCCCAAATGAAAGACAACAAAGGCAGCAGCTACAGCTTGCAGCACAAAAGCTGATGCTGCTGCATTCAGCTTGATAACGTACAAAAATTGCAGCACATTATTAATTAACTAGCCAGTGAGCGAGCCAGTGAATTGTCAATTGGCTTGCTACAATTGTTAAACGCGCTTAAGTTATTGTTTAAACAAAAACGTCACTGATAAAGCTACAGACGTTGCTCAAATCTGCGCCATGTTTGCTTTACACACACACACACACACACACATAGAGTTGAGTTGCAGCTTGGATTGCTGGCAGCTTTTCTCATCATTTCCAGCGCGTTGAGTGTTTTGGGCGCTGCAGACAGGCAACAACTTTTCTCGCAAATTAAATGAAAACACCTGATGATATTTTGAAATGTTGTTGCCAACGTTCGCTGCCGCCCATGTTAGCAATTTCTTATGGCCAAAGCAAATATTATTTCATTGCATTGTTCAGCAGGCAGCAGCAGCAGCAGTTGAAGCTGCGCAAACATTGCAAAAAAAATGAGTAGCAACAATTGGCATTTGATTTGCAGTTAGTCACAGCTGCTGTGAACTATTTCTGCAATTATATTAACTTATATTAACTGTCAAGCTTTAACTTTTAGACAGCTCAGAACTGAATCTACTGTCATTGTTGTCTGCAATTCAATTTGCTATATATATCTGTCTATATCTGTGTGTGTTTATATATACAAAAACAAACCATGACGAAGGCAGCCAATTTTGAAGCGTTAAGCAAATGGGCAGCACGTTGCCAGCGCATTTAAAGTTTCTGTTTACTTTGCTGTTTTTTTCGTTGCCTTTTTTTAGCTCTTCGCACTCGCACATGTATTGAAAAATTAGTTTACAGCGAAGCAAACAAAAGGCAAAGAGTTTTGCAAGCGAACACGAACTACAAATACGCTTTGCATATTGAAAATTAGAGAAATGACTGCATAAAAAATATTATAAAAATAGCTTAAGCTATAAGAAGCGCAGAAATTGTTGTATACATTTTTAAAAATATTTATTTCAATAAATAAAAGCACAAAAAAAATTAAAAACGCACAAACTGCACATCAAATTAAATTAAAATTTGATTTTAATATAACTATATAAAAAATATAGTTAAGTAAAATAAAAATATTAAATAAATATGGCAATAAATAAAAGAAATTAAGTAAGAAAAATGCATGCGCAGTAAATTAATTTTTATATATAAAAAAATAAAATAAAATGTTTCAATTTATATTAAAAATTAAAATAAGAGACAAATGCATGCGCAGTAAATTAATTTTTATGTATAAAAAATAAAATAAAATCAAATATTGCAATTTATATTGAAAACTAATGTGCTAATTCAAAAATTGAGGTAAATAAAATAATATTAAATATATGAAAAAAAAAATACAAACTGCACAAAAAATTAAATTAAAAATTGATTTTTTTTTAAATTTGAGCTATAACTAACACAAAAATTTAGTAAAATAAAATAAAAATATTAAATATATATGGCAATAAATAAAAAATAAAATAATAAACAAGTAAATTAATTTTTATATATAAAAAAAAATAAAATAAAATCAAATGTTGCAATTTATATTGAAAACTAATGTGCTTATCGCTTGGCTAGTGTAAAGTTTTGAATTCAGCAGCATTTCAATGAAATTAGTTTGCTTTTGCTGAAAGCAACGCCCCCAACCAAAAAAAGAGCAAAAAGACAAAAGCAGACGGAGCAGCGTTGTATGGCAAAAGAAATCCAAACAATTGGCCTTGAACTGAGTGGAGGCTCTGCGAAGCGCTTTGGATTGAATTGCGACAGAGTCACGACTGCGCAATTGAGTTGTCAAGTGAGAATCAGAATCAGCAACCGAATTAAAAACAGAGAAATCAGAGAGACAAAGGCGCACAAACAAAAGCAATTCCCAGTAAATTTTAAACAAGCTGTGAAGCCATTGGATATGGCTTAAGCTTAAAGCGAAGTGCCTGGAGTGTGATATTCAATGCAGACAAGTGTCGTCTTTTGTTTTTTTATGCCATAAAAAGTGCAGCTGCTTGGACTGCACTATTATTAATAAACATAAATGTATAGCGAGCTGTATTACTTAACTTAGCTACATGTCTAGCGCCTTTTAAGTGCTGCAACATGCAATTCATATTAATAAATTTGTTAAATTTTCAAAGTCTATGCCCAACTTGGACTGCATAATAAGCAACTGAGCTGAGCTAGGCGAGCTTTAAAACAAAATGTTTTTTTCTTGCTGCCATAACTTTGGATGGTTTGTTTGGTTTTTGGTCAGGCCTGGTGCGCAGCAAGTGTTAATGACATTTGTATTTCAGAACGAGTTGTTATTCTTGTTCACGAGTCGTCGCTGTCAGCGGCGGCGGCAGCGGCGCAGGCTGAAAAATGTTTGTGCATGAGAAATTGCCTTAACCAAAAACAAAAACGAGACACGCTGCAGCAGACACATAAATTCTCATTTAGCAAACCGTCAAATTAATGATACCCCAAAATGCCAAAATACACACACACACACACGCACGCATTATGGAGCGAGCGAGAGCGCGCTAGGCAACAAGTGCGCGGTGTAGACTTTACACATTTGTAGAGTTTAACAGCTGATCGCTAGACCGATGAGCTCATCAGTTTTACAGCAAGTGGAAAAACTTGTCAAGCAACTTGGCTAGCCCGGCTATGTACGCCGGCCGGCTTGGCTTACTCACTACCAACAACAACGCGCACTAGACCTTAACGTTGAATGAATTTCATATAATACAAGCCGCCAGTGCCCACTCAGTTGGCCATGTTAGACGTTTGTAAACGACTTAGACTAATGAAATGCATAAACTTATGAGCTGAACTAACATGCACTAAGTACATTGAACTTGTTATATATTTTACATAATTTTTGCTTCAAAAAGTAAATAAAGAAATGCATGTTTAAAAGTCTTAAGAATTTAAGTAAAGTTTAAATAAATTGTATATATTTTTTATTATATTTGTAAACTGCTATTTTTGAATTTTTGTATTCATTTTTTTAAGTTCTATAAAATATTTATTAATGTTCAAAATTCAACTTATAAAAAAATACATAAAAATTAATAGATTAAAAATCAGCCTTTTTTTATAAAAAAAAAAAATTAATAGACTAAAAATCAGCCTTTAATTTTTTTTGTATTTTTTATTGCATGTATTTTTCTTCAGATTGTTTAAATATAATTTTTAGCATTTCTAAACTTTTTTATTTACTTATTTATATTTGTAAGCTGCTATTTTCGAATTTACGTATTAATTTTTTTTATAGTTTTATCAAATATTTATTATTGCTAAATTCAGCTTATATGCTGATTATTAATCTATTAATTTTTTATGTATTTTTTTTTATTGCATGTATTTTTCTGCAGATTGTTTAAATATAAATTTTAGCATTTCTAAACTTTTTTATTTACTTATTTATTATATTTGTATTTGTAAACTGCTATTTTCGAATTTATTCATTTTATAAAGTGATATCAAACATTTATTAATATTAAATTCAGCTGATTTTTAATCTATTAATTTTTTATGTATTTTTTTTTTAATTTTTTTAGATTCCTCATATAATATTTGTATTTTTAAACCTTTTTATTTACTTTTTAATTGTAAATTTAGCTGCTGGGCATATTATTACAATTAATTATTTTTATATATTTTTTTAATTGCCTAAAAACTTTTAACAAACAATTTTTACTTGCAGCGCATACAAGTTTCGCTTTATTAACGCACTAACTAACTAAATTTAACTAGAAAAGCAAAAAGCACAAAACACAAAAATCGTAAAACATGTGAAACTGTCGCAGAACTTTTAATGTTCCAGGGTTCAGTCCGACACAAGTGTGAGAAAGCAAACGAAACGTGCAGCACAATAAAAATAATAAAAATTATTACACAAGAGCCAGAGCCTTAGTGCTGAAGCTTAGTAACTACTAAACGCTTGGCTCGTTATTGTTATTTTATTGTGATTAACTTAGCAAACGCTTTGGCATGAGACTATTACTCATGACCTTGCCGACTTGGCATTGAAGTAATTAATCAAAGCTTAACGTGGCTCATTTGCCAGCTGGCCCAACATTATTTGTAGACAGTCAAAGATTGTAATCTCAAGAATTAAGCAGCAGAAATGCTTAAGAATTATTTGTAATGCAAATTCAAGTCCGCATTTAATGACTGTCATTACTAATTAGTAATTAAGTTATTAATAAAGGAGCATTTCTTGTTAACACGTAGCCAATGCCAAGTGACACTTTAAGCAGACAGCGACGTCTGGGAGAGACCAGTGGTCTACATAATAATTAGCAATAAAATCACGTGCAAGTCGCTGGGGCTAGCAACGTTTAGCCAAGCTGCCAATTTCAATTACATTGTAAAGCGCTTGGGGGGCAGCCGAAAATTCAAAAGGGCTGCTCGTGACTAATTAGCAATTAAACTGAGGACGATGTTGCGAACGTGTTGCGCCCAATTGCTGCAGCATAAATATTTAAAAAAAATGAAAGCTTAAAGCTGCCGCTTAGCTCTTCAATCAAATTGCAACAAAACTGACTGATTGGGCTAACAGCTAGTGCAACAAGTTAAGCTCTTTGGCGCGACGCGTAGCCAGCAGCTAAAATCCTAACAGGACTAAAACACACACGAGCCAGAGCCAAAGTCAGAGCCAGACGAGCAGCTACAAAAGCGTGTTGCCAATTAGTTAGCGAGCTGTTGTAAATGGCTAGCAAGGGTTTTTGTTAAACTAGCAACATATGCGTGCGTTTTTTATAAACTAAGTTAGTTCATTAGGCGCGACTTGTGTGTTGCTACAAACTTGGCTTAAATTAAAAAATCAAGTAAATCAAAAAAACGCTGCAGCAAAAATTAAACAGCAACTATAACTTTATATCCGATTAAGCGGCATGACTATGCCAGCGGGCAATACACACACACACACACACACACACAACGTAAACTTTGAATAAAACGACAGCTAGCTGTGCGTATGTGTGTTGTGTTTTGCAAGTGACAGTGAAATGACGTAGCCGCAGCGTTGTACTGAATTTTTGACGCGCACATAAAATAATAAACGTTAAAATCAAGCGCCCAGGCTACACAGGAGAGTCCTGTCTGTCTGTCTGTCTGTCCGCCTGCAGTTTGCTGTGTAGTTTTAATTAATTTCATTTAACGCTTATCAAATGCCAAACAATGCGCCCGCCTGTTACTGAAGCTTGCAAATTTAACTTGGCATAAATCCATTTTTAATATAGGCCAAGCCAATTCATGCAAATTAGCTGCGTTCAATTAAAATGTATGTCAACTTATAACGCACGCGATTTAGCAGTTAAACATATTAAAAGTTAAAGCTACAAACTATACGCATTGCAGCTTTGTTTTTAATTGTTCACTTCCCTTTTGCGTTGTATCCGTTCAGACACATGTGGCGCAAAAAAACAAACACACACACACACACACTCAAACGTGTGTTAATGATCTGCTCTGCTGCGTCGCATAATAAACAAAATGAAAAAGCAACAACTGTACAAAATTTGTTGTTCCCTCAGTTTGTTTGCCGATCATTCACGCTCTTGGCTGCTGCTGTTATGACTAGTGAGACCGATTTAAACAGCCTGAACTAATTTTGAAATTCATTCAAGATGCTCGCTTGCCTGCCTCCGTAAATTATGTAGCCATGGAAAGTTTCCGTTATTTTTTTGTGTTAGGTTTGAATTTGAAGTCGCAATTTCGTACTCAATTTGCATTGAGCGTCTAAGACTTGCAGCCAGTTGCTTCTTCAAAGTTTTCATTTGGCATTGCTTAATAATTCAATGAATCAATAGATGTGCACTGCGAGAAAAGCAAGTGTAGCCAATACAATGACAAAATTGGAATTTTTAACAGAAAGAAGAAAGACACAAAATTTCAAAGTTAAAACGTTTTACATTGTGCTAGAGTTTCTATTATTTTAGAGCTGAGACTGCCATAAATTTTTAAATTTTAAAATAAAATTAGCCATATTTATATTTCAATTTTGAAGCTAAATATTTATTGCATTAAGCTGCCATAAATTTTAAAAATTTACAGGCAAACAATTTTTTTTCTATTTTAGAATTAAATATTTATGCAATTAAAAGCTGCCATTATTATTTTAAATAATGAGAACAGCATTTCTTTCCATTATAGAGTGATAGAATTTCTATTATTTTAGAGCTAAATGTTTATTGCATTAGACTGCCATAAATTTTCATATATTAAAATGAAATTAATAGCCACATTTCTTTTTCAATTTTGTAGCTAAATATTTATTGCAAATTTTAAAAATTTATAGCTGAAGGCAAACGATTTTTTTTTCTATTTCAGAATTAAATATTTATGCAATTAAGCTGCCATAAATTTATAAATTTATCAAAAATAATTTTTTTGCTATTTTAGAATTATTAAATTTTCTTTTAAAATAAAAAATTTTATATTTATTTTTTATTTTTTTTATCGTACAAACAATTTTATTTCTATTTAAGCAATTAGCGCCATAAATTTATTAAATTTATCATAAATAATTTTTTGCTATTTTAGAATTAAATATTTATGCAATTAAGATTGCCATAAATTTTATAAATTTATTACAAAACAATTTTCTTTTATATTAGAGTTAAATATTTAAGCAATTAAGCTGCCATTATTAATTTAAATATTAGCTTTAGAATGAGTGCAGCATTTTCTACTATTTTAGAGTTGCATATTTATTGTTTAAATCAGCGTTAAGTGTTGGCTGTTAAATGAAAATTAGCGTAAAATTTATAGTTTTGTTGTTAAAATTTCTTTGCGTGCACTGCCGATCTAAGCAGCGCGTAACTGTTGCCTGCGCACATAAAAATGTAAAAATAAAAGCAGCAGCAGCAGAAGCGAAAAAAAAACTTTAACAAGATTCGTTCAAGTTCCAAGGAATATCATCAAATGTTGATTTCATTCGCTGCACACAGCGCAAATTTCCATACTCATGCATAAATATTTAGCTAGTGCCCCCCACACACCCCCACAGAGGCTTTGTTGTTGCCACGAAAAGTGAGTGATCTGATTTGAAGCGCTTTGAAGCGCAAATGTTAATGATGAAGCAGCTGCTGCTATGTTGAGACTGTTGCCTTTGAGTGGGTCGCCTATTGTTTATTTGGCTAAGACTGCCGCCAACAGCAACAAAATATAGAATTTGCTTGTTGCACAAACTTTATCTTGAAGCTGGCATCAAAGGCAAAACAGCGTGTGGCTAAACTCACAGCCAATTAAGCAATAATCTACTACTAATTTGATGAAATGCGGAGCAGCAGCAGCAGCAGCAAAATGTAAATGCCTCATTAACGTACACAGGGCCTGATAAGACAGGCGACTGCTCAATTGTGCAACTGCAAGTTGCTGGCACGTGTCCAGCTGCAAGGAACTAAGTAGCAATGCTCCAACGTTGACAACCTGTTGCCACCAGCAGCAGCAGACATAAAATTCATGCAGTGCGTCACTCACGCTCTGTGGCCCCAGACATTATCATAATGCTCATCAGCCAGTACTTATGCCACCACCACCACATGCAACATGCAACAACAACAAGCAGCATGTTACTCACTGCTTGCATATTTGTGCTTTACTTTTTTTTGGGGTCTGGCAAATCACGCAGATGAAATGCACAAAATTTGCGCCATTTATAACATGCAAGGCGAGCAGCTCCTAGAGCTAGAGCTATGGCCCACAGTAGAGCACTTGGCTGTTAGTTTGTTGCTACACAGCAAAAAACAGCAGGCGGAATAAATTAAGTATACGTTTTTATTCAAAGTACAAATGCTTAATGCGTTGCTTGTTGTTTTAACTGCTGTACTCGTTAATAAGTAAGTGAAGTAGTTACTCTTATATGAAATCAAAAGTTTATATATATTTTAATTAGCATTAAATACTTCAGAGTGCCACAGAAGAATTTCAAATCAAACTCAAACCAACACAAAAACAGCTGCGAATTTCGTTAAAGATTCCTCCTTCAACTGCTGTACTCGTTAATAAGTAAGTAACTACTGCTCTAATATATAAACTAAAGTATGCACATATTTTAATTAGCAGCAAATACTGCATTTACTTCAAAACTATCTAGTGATTCACATCGACTTCAAAACCAAACCAAAATGAGCTTCAAGTTTCGTTACAGTTTCCACTTTTGTGTGCAATAAGTAAATTTTAAGCCATTTTTTTATATACATAGCTAGCTAAACTAATATGAAATCTAAAGTATGCAAATATTTTAATTAGTTTAAAATACTTCATTTAGTTCAAAGCTATCTTGGATAAACTTCAAACTAACTCAAAATGAGCTTTGAGTTTCGTTTCAGATACATTTTAAGCCATTTGTTATATAGATAGCTAATCATTGCTGCCCTAACTTGGTACGTAACTAATTCTCTAATATGTAATCTAAAGTATGCAAATATTTTAATTAGCTTCGAATACTGCGTTTACTTCAAAACTATTTGGCATGGCACAGAATTTCAAATCAAGCTCAAACCCACACAAAATCAGCTGCGAATTTCGTTTCAGGCGTTACAGTTTCCAATTTTTTGAGCGTTGGGATTATGTGAAGACATTATTTATAAGGTAAATACTCCATTTATTTTAAAACTAGCTAGCCACAGAATTTCAAATGGACTTTAAACCAACCCACAATGAGCTTCGAATTCCACTTTTGTGGGCAATGGATACATTTTAAGCCATTTTTTTATATAGGTAGCTGACATAACTTAATATGACAAGCAATAAAGCTGTCTAGCTAATATGGCTGCTACGATTTGGTTTAAGAGTTTTGAGTATTTCATATACGAAAGGCCGCCCTAGTAGCTATGGCTGCCACTCCTATAGCTTTAGTTTCAACTTTAAGCTTACAGCTATATAAATAAATTAAAAATAATATGCAAAGTTTACTCCAGGCCACTTGTGATTGAATTTATAACTATACGCAGTTCAAAAAGTGAAGTATTTCATACTTTGGATTAAGAATATTTGAGACCTAAGCATCTGTTATTGTTTTGTACTAAAGCTGAGCTATTTATGCCGCATTTTGTTATGCAGTGTTGAGCATTTTAACCTCATTAAATGTAAATTACATTAAGCAAATGTTTGGCTTAAGTTTATATTAATCTAAACAGTGTAGTTTTATTTAATTGTAAACTCTGATTGAGTTCGAGCTACTTATATAGGATTAATTTAGGTATTTTGGTATCATTAAATGTAAATTACTTTAGGGCTTAAGGCTTAAGAAATCTATTTTAATTTTGAAACTCCAAGCTTTTCTTTTATACTTCGTTTCGGTTTGAATTCGGTCTATTAGTAATGCCGTATTTTTTCTCTGTGTACTTTTTGTGTCTGTGGCATTATTTTGACGTGTGCCGCCTCTGCCTAGGCAAAAATTATGAGGCTAAAATATGAGCCAACAACACAAAGCAGCGGCAGCGGCAGAGACTGAGGCAGAGGCCACAGGCAGGCCGCAAAAGACATTGCATGAGAACTGAGTTGAGACAGCTCACTCTTAGTCTCTTTTTCGCTAACAGCAACACACTCAACTGTGAGCGGAATGGGTGGGGGTGGGGTGGGTTCTATGCACTCGTGCCTATGCCACAACGGCCACACTCAATTGCGCGCTAATTTAGCGCAGCTAACACTTAATAATTTCTTTTCATAATTTGGCAGCAGCAACAACATTTTTTATAAATAAATTGTAAATTTAAAATGCCCAACAGCTTAGTTTATATATCGAGGCAACTCTTTAACTTGCGACAAAAGCCAATTTATGCGCACAGTCATGCCACTAAGTGTGGCAAGTGTGTGTGTGTGTGTGCGACTGACACTTGTGATTTAAGTCAGCATGAAATGCTTTGAAGTAAGAAAAAGAAAAGGGCAAGACGCAAGGTGAGCACAAATTAGTCACAGCTATGTGGCAGTAATTGGCCAGAGTGCCACTTCAAGTGGCACAGGACACACACAACACACAACACAAAGGCTGCCCAAAATAATGGATAATGGAATGCGACCACATGATATAGGCAAAAGCATCAGAGAATTGCCTAAAATTTGCAGGCTATTAATTTTCCATTGATATTGCTACATTGATGACACTTTAAGCGGCACACAATCGAACACTCAATAGCTAATTGGCTAAGGCCTTTGTGTGTGTGTGTGGCCAGCTTAGCACGCAGCATAATATGCAAGGCGATTAATCAACTGCCCAAATAGCTCCACTGACTTTTGTGGCCGCATTGGGCGCTTTAACTAATTTATAAGATTTTTATCAGCAATAGCCAGGGCTACCTTAGCCAACTCAACAGGGCGTGATAATTGCACTATAAAAATGCGCAACTGGGAAAATAAATTAGCTGAATTTTTGCCTTAGCAAAGGAAATAAATCTCAATTAATATGAATATCGATTACCTAGACGCATTAATTATTTAAAAGGGCGCACAGTGTTGGGGAATTAAATAAAATACAACGACTTACGTTTTCTTTTTCTTCGTAGTGCAAACTTACCTGAAAAATAAAATATAAAATAAAATTAGTTAGTCTTAGGTTTGATTTATGCGCATTTATATAATATAAATCATAAAATGCTTAAATTAAATTCAATAGACATCAAGCTACGCTTTTAATTTATTAGTGTCACATAAGCGGCAACAATGAGGCAAGTGTAGCAAACATTTATCACACACACACGCATACACACACATGTGTGTGTGCTGTCGACTCCATTGTCTGCAACTCTCATAAGTCATTTTACGCAAGTCAAATATAAAACATAATCGATTCGCAGGACACAACGGCAACGTTCAAGTTTTTTCCTGTCGCTGTTTGCTTTGTGCAAACAAAACTGAGCGCAGCTTGGGGTCAAAGTGTGTGTGTGTGTGTGTGTGCGTCGTACTTGAAGCCAAAAGTTGTTTCAACATTTACCTATGAAAATCAAAGCGTGTCCTGGGAAATCGCAACAACAGTCGTGGGAGTGGCCAACCAGCATCATTTGTGCGGCAAAGTAGACAAACAAAATACGCTCGTTGAATTTCTATTACGCCAACTAACTCAAAAGTAATTGCTTAGTAGAGCAGCCACGCCCACCTAACGCCCACCTCTCGCTCTAACATTCCATTCTACGCTGGCTGTGTGGCCATCAATATGTGGCCCCCGTTAATGGCTGCCTAAATAAATGATAACTTCAAATTACGATTGCTAGGCAAGCAGCACGTACTGGCGCTAAATACATTCCGCGCTCTGTTGCAGTTGCAAAAAAAATATTTCCACGTGTTATTTTGTGTTTCAGCAGCAGCAGCAGCAGCATGTAGCAAGTTAAGTCAAGTTGCAACTTAGCTGCTTAGCTGCTGCTCTTTGCTTGCAAGAATTTTAAAGCTGCTACACTTGCTAAGAACTGCACGAATTTGAGTCCAAACTTGATGCAAATTCAAGAGAATATATTAAAATGTATTACAGCTGATTTAGCAATTTATGCAAATTTATTAAATATAATTCATTATAATAAACTGCATTCAAAAAATATTTTAGCTTACTTTAAACAAATTCTTAGCGCATTTTATGCTTAGTAAATTCAAAAACGCAACTTTAGCAATTTAAAATAAATTTTAAATGCATAAAAATACTTTTAAAAATAGTTCACAGTTTTTAGCAATAACTCAACGCATTTTATATAAAATTTATGTTAATAAATTTGCAATTTTAGCAATTAAAGAAAATGCACTAAAATGTAATAAAGCTCTTATATGCATGTAGTAAATTTATAAATGCAATTTTAGCAATTTAAATAATTTTATATGCTTTTTGTTTGCATTAAAATCCTTTTCGCGCCTTTTAAAAAATGTTCAACTGCTACACAATTTTTAGAAATAGCTGAACGCAAAGTAAATTTGCAATTTTAACAATCAAAGCAAATTTACTAAAATTTTATAAATCTCTTATATGCATTCAATAATAGCATAATAATTAAATAGCAATTTAAATAATTTTATATGCTTTTTGTTTGCATTAAGAACCTTTTGAAAATAGTTCAACGGCTTAACACAACTTTTAGAAATACCTGAACGCATTTTATATAACATTTTAGATTTAAATTTATAAATGCAGTTTTAGCAATTTAAATAATTTATACGCTTTTAAAATCCTTTTGGCCGCTTAAAAAAATAATACAACTTTAAGAAAACCTGTAACGCATTTTTAATATAAAATTTAGTTAGATTGCGATAATTTCTTAGAAAGATCATTTCTGTTCGGTGATTTCCACAGGTGTGTTAGCCCGTTGATTAATTCAAGGTCTATGCAAACAAAAAAAAGCATAGAAATTATTTAAATTGCTAAATTGAGTTTTTATAAATTACTTAAATGCTATAAGAGCTTTCAACTAATTAATTTAAGTAAAAGTCTTTCTTTATAGTGAATGTCATAGTTATTTAACTTTGATAATCATGATCGCAAAATAGCTTAAGTTATAAATGATTTAATACAAAGTTATGTACAGTTCCTGGCGAGCTTAGATTTAATTGTTAACAACTAAACGCATTAGCCATATTGGCGCGAACACCCTCTTGGCTTGCATATTCTCTACTCACATTTTTTATAATAACATTTATATTTAAAAATTTATAAAGCACTGTTATTCTTAAAAAGGAAAAGCTAGTTGAAAAAGTATCGATATATATTAGTAGCGCTAAATCTATCATGAAAGCCACGTGCTTATTTAAAAAAAGCAATCCTTTTGCCGTAGCACTATACACAAATAATACAAACTAATAAGAAAATAGTAGGTTGGAAGCCTGTCAACTGGGTCCCTATATAAGGAACTATATTTAAATGAGTATCACAGTGTATTTGTTACTAAAATATGTGCTAATGTTTAGTGACAAAGAAAAAATCACTAAAAATTTTAGTAACAACGCCTCTCGAGTTATAATATGACACTGTATGCAAAAAGTAAGAGTTCTATTCAATCTGCAACTACATTTAGAAACGCTCATTTCAAATAATTTAATAGTCTATTGCTATAGCTATAAATCTAACCATTATAGAACAGAGAGTACTAAATATTATAGAATTATAGCTATATAATAAAATTTATGAGCATGTCAATACACGATGCATAAGTCTATGAATGGGTATGGCATATAAACGGAGTGTATTAGATAATTTAGCGTTTAAGAGAAGGCATTTATATAAATTGATATATTGATTATGCGTAGTCAATAAACTCGCATAATAGTCATTTTAATATGCATATTGCGAAGCTTGAACTTCTATTATAATAGTTCTAACTCATATATAGAGTGTTGCAAGCCCTTTTTGTATACTAAAATCTTGAATAAACATGAAATAGATGTCGCGAAAAGTTGTATTAGGCAGCTAGTGATAGCGACAAAAGACAGCACGCTATAATTAAAACAAATTATATTATCTCTAGGAAATTGCTTAGTATTATATTGTATGTCTATTGACCCAGACTGAGTACCGAGCAATCATTTGTGTCACGTATGTATGTTTGTATGCATGACAAGCAAAGACGCTTAGTGGTTAGTTGAGTGTAGCTGTGTGTGTGTGTGTGTGTTTATGTGTAGTGATTAATTTTTAATTTTAACATTTTGTTGCACACTTAAGCGAATCTCCAGCGCTCTCGTGCTGCTGTCGAAAGTTATGGGGCAATCAAATTAAAAATGCATTGATGTGTTGCAAGTTGCTGCTGCTGCTGCTGCTGTTGAGGTCAACAGACAGATTAAAGTCACAGCGCCAAGTTGTAGCTGCTGCATTTTTATTAATTATGCCAAACAAATTGCAATTAAATTGACGTTGCTTATGTCAAAATGCGTGTGTGGCATATACATAGGTGGTGCTGCTGCATGCCACATGCACAGAGAGGTCAGCTCTTTAACAAGGTTAACACAACAGCTAAGCAGCTGTATGTACGTTCTGGGGCATGCCACACGTTGCACACACTCGAGGCGCAATCGTTCAGTTGCTGCTGCTGCTGCCATCAAGCAGCTTAGCGCAGCGTTGCATACAAATTGCGCACACACACACACATAAGAATTGTTGAAAGACACACAAACACACACACACATATATATATATATATATATATATAGTGTGGCACGTGAGCTTTGGCTATGTGAAATGGACATTGCTTAAGTTTTGAGCTTCATATGCGTAGCAAGCAGTGCTGCCAAGCTTAGCTTATTTCAAGCTAGATTTGTATAGCAAAAAGGGCTAAAAAATTTGCAAATAACTTATAGTCTGCATATCTAGTATATGCTAATAATAAATGTATATGAAATATCAATGAAATATTTGCTTAAGCAAAAGAATTTAGCAGCTTCTGGTTTATTCGATTTTTTCTTAAACTTTCTTCTTAATCGATAAATTGCAAATTAATAAATTAGATAATATCTAACCGATGCAATTATAATACCAATCAAAGCATATTCTAATAATAAATGCATATAAAATATCAATGAAATTTTTGCTTAAGCTACTTTTTATTTTTTTAAATTTCACATAAACTTGCTTCATATCAATCGTAAGTTTATTTTCTAAACGCGTCTATTGTTATGTCAAAGAAAATTCAAGCTTGCAATACATAAAAAAATATTATTATGCCATATACTCAACTGTAAAGTTGCCAGATTAAGTTGCAAGACTTTAGCTTATGCTACTTTTTATCGATTTTTACATAAACCGAATTTAGTTTCTAACCGAGTTGGGAATGCTGAAATCAAATAAAACTCTCAAGCTTGCAAAATATCTAAAATTTCATATGTATCAAAAATTTTGCCATATGCTTGACTGTTAAGTTGCAGGATTAAGTCGTGGACTAGCTCAGACTTAAGCTTATGCTTCTATTTTTCGATTTTTACCTAAACTGAATTTATTTTCTAACCAAGCGGGAAATTCTGAAATAAAATATTAACACTTTTCTTTAATTTCAGAATTTCTTGCTTGCAAAATATATAAAATTACGTACATAACAAAACTTAGCCCATATGCTTGACTCTAAAGTTGCAAACTTAAGTCGCAGACTGGCTCCGACTATAGCTTATGCTTCTATTTTTCGATTTTTACATAAACTGAATTTATTTTCTAAACGAGTTGGGAATACTGAAATCAAATAAAAGTCTCAAGTTTGCAAATATAAAAATTATGCCATATGCTTGACTCTAAAGTTGCAAGCTTAAGTCGCGGACTAGCTCCAACTTTAGCTTACGCCTTAGCTCAACAGCTGGCAGCACTGCTAGCAATTCTATGTGTGTGTATGTGTGTGTTTCTGTGTATGTGTGCGTTGATTTTATGCAACTCAGGCATCATAATAGCTCTTATTATGCTGCTGCTGCCAAAGTTTGCTCGCGTACGCCACAAAAGTTCATTAGCTAAAAGGCTCGCTAGTATTACTTACTAGAGAGACTCAATTTATCTATAATATGAAAGAGCTGCAGCTATAGCAAAGATCGATACGCTAATTGATTGCCACACAATTGCCGCAATTGATTTAGTCTAGCCTCAGCTAATTGATAGCACACAACAACAAATAAGCAGCCAATATTACGTATACGTATCACTCATTGAGTTTAAATTTAAATTATAAACAAAAGCAACGTCAATGACGACGACGACGACAACAACAGGTGAGCAGCACTCACTTAATACATCACACCCAATAGCTGTTTAAATTAATTAAGCATTAGCTATAGCTTGATGACGTTGCGTTTAAGTTGCCACAGACATTATTAACATATCTATAGCTTTATACTTTGCATATATGTCTGTCTGTTTATATTGCGGTTTATTTTTGTTCAGCCCAAAAAAGAAGTGCATACATAACTTGGCCACGCTCCAACGACCCACGCGAAAAATAAATATAAAATAAAAGCAACTATATAGCATATATATATTGTGAGAATGTTATATTGCTATAAAATATTAAAAAGCCATTTTTTACGAGCGCCAACTGTTCGGTCAACAACAAATTGTATAAAAAACATAAAACAATATTAAGTAACATTTTTATAAATTTATATTTTTAGCTGCGTATTTATTTTTGCAGCTAAGCAAATATACAGACATTAAATAGTAACAGTTTTTTATTTATATTTAGTTGTCGCATAAATTTTGCTTAGTTCGGGATTAGTCTACTTAATGTGGCAAATTGCAATAAGCCAACTACAAATCATTTGTCGTTTGATTGCTAACAATTTGCATTTTTCTTTGTCAACATTTCCGGTAATTAAAGCGCCAGGCAACAAAATGTTGTTATTTAAAAACATGAACCTTAAATATGCTTATGAACACTTCAAAGCGTATAAAACTGTCATATAAATCATGTTTGTATTTTTCTTAATTTGCTATAAACATATAAGTTGGCAATAGAGCTGGCAAAAATCGAATTTTATCAGTTTATAAATTTATAAACATTTTTCTAACATTTTACTACAACAAATTTATTCATTTTTGTCTATATTCCTCTGAAATAATTTATAAACTACAACAAATTTACTAACTTTTGTCTATATTGCTCTGAAATAAATTTACAAACATTTTTCTAACATTTTACAACAAATTTATTTATTTTTGTCTATATTACTCTGAAATAAATTTATAAACATTTTTACTTCAATAAAATTTACCTAACTTTTGCGTAAAGTTTGCTAGCAAGTGAAACATTTAACATTTTAATACATTAATTTATTTAACTTTTGACTCTGAAATAAGTTTGTAAACTTTTTCTAACAGTTGTAACTACAATAAATTTATTTCATTTTGTCTATATTAACGAAATAATTTATAAACATTTACTACAATATACTAACTTTTCTATATTACTCTAAATAAATTTAATTCAACTTTTCTAACATTTTACTTTCAACAAATTTATTAATTTGTCTATATATCTGAAAAAATTTATAAGCAGTTTTTCCTACATTTTACTACAAAAATTTACTAATTTGTGTATATTACCATGAAATAAATTTATAAATATTTTCTAATTAATTTTCTATTAATTTTTTGTCTATTTTACACTGAAAAATAAATTTATAGCATTTTTCTACATTTTAACTTAAATAAATTTAATATTTTTGTGTATATTACTTGAAAATAATTTATAAACATTTTTCTAACATTTTACTACAATAAATTTACTAACTTTTGTCTTTATTACTCTGAAATAAATTTTTAAACATTTTTCTAACATTTTAATACATTAAATTTATTAACTTTTGACTCTGAAATAAATTTATAAACATTTTTCTAACATTTTAATACAATAAATTTCCTAATTTTTGTGTATATTACTATGAAATAAATTTATTAAAATTTTTCTAATTAATTTTCTATTATTTTTTGTCTATTTTACTGTGAAATAAATTTATAAACATTTTTCTAACATTTAATACAATAAATTTCCTAATTTTTGTGTATATTAAAATAAATAGAATTTATAAATATTTTCTAAATTTAATTTCTATAATTTTTGTCTAATATTACTGTGAAATTTGAGCAAATTTTTATACTTTAAAATTTATAAAAACTTTTGCCAATTGAATTAATTTTTATCTAAAGAATTTTTCTACATTGCTCAAAAATTTCGTTCGAATTTTAATTCCCAGCTCTAGCCAAGCGGATTATTTAATTTCTGGGAAACTGTTGTCTTGGCATTTTCTTATTTTATTGCGCGCGCTTCTTTTTAATTCCCACAACGTGCAGAACATTAAAAATACGACTTGCGAAAAAATGCTTTCAAAAATATTAAACTAATATATAAAATTTTGGACTATAAATATAGCGAGAGCGAGCGGCGCCATTAATAACAAAGTGAAAATTAAATGCATTCTAAACTTAGCACATGTACTATGAGCTATGCTACATTAATATATAATTCAATTAGGCGAACGTTTGTAGCTGCAACTTCAACACAAACTGTTTTCACTTTGATTCTAGACACGTGGCTGACGAAAAGCTGCCACAGTAGCTGTCTATGTGTGTGTGTGTGTGTGTTGAGCATAAACATGAATTAGCTGCTAATGCTGCGCCCAGCAACATGAATTCATAATTTTTCATTAGCGCTTGGATTTACAAGGCCCATTAAAACGTCGCTAACTATTGACTTATGACCAACAGCGAGCAGCGTCTAATTATAAGCATAGGCTGTAGCCCAAGACATCAAAACGACATAAACATTAAAGTAGCAGCAACTAAAATTGAATTTATTTATAACAAGCGCTAAAGTAAACAAAGCTGCGTATTTATGTTTAAAGTGGCGCACATATTGCGTATACGCAATGCATATAAATTGCATTTGAAGCAACGAATTGTTGCACAAATATTGGCAATACAATTGCCAATAGAAGCAACAAATCAAATAAAATAAAATAGATTTAAATATGAAAAGCA
Source organism: Drosophila busckii (assembly GCF_011750605.1). NCBI lineage: Eukaryota > Metazoa > Arthropoda > Insecta > Diptera > Drosophilidae > Drosophila > Drosophila busckii. The sequence continues at coordinate 20,773,337 of NC_046607.1, read as the reverse complement.
AGCACACACTTGGCCTGGCTAAAATGCAATTGCCAAATGGCAGGAAATTGGCAGCAGCAGCAGATCAAATAGTCAAATATGTCTGTCTGTCTGCTCTGCACAATTTCAATGCATTCAATGCTTAAACTAGTTAAATTAATAATAAAATCAACACTTACAGCTTGGTTCATGCTAAGCGCGCTGCTGTCAATAACCAAAAACAAACAACTTACCTAAAATGATAAAAATAAAAAAACAGCAGACATTTAATTAAATACTCAATTTAGTTAGCTACATATTTATGTTTTGTTTATGTTCTTCAGTTTTGTAAACAAAAGACGCAACACATGTATAAACAAAACAAAGCGTACATAATTTTATGTCTTTATAAATTAAAGTTATATATAGCGTAGTGCTTGCTGCTAATTAAAATAAGCAATATTAATTGTAATACAACTTCAGCTACATTTTAACAATTCACAAACATTTTAGCAACTATTAACTGCTGTGGGAAATTTGCTACACAAGCGCCCAAAATACATGTGTAAATTATTTGTGCTGCACACACACACACACATGCACACACACATATGTATGACTGGTATCTACGTTAATAAACCGCTTATCTAATTTGTTATAACTTTGTTGTTATTTACCTTTTGCAGACCGACAACAAACATTTCAACTAGCCCACACACACACACACACACACATACACATAATGTGTACAGAGGTTAACTCATTCGTTTGTTATATGCCTTGCTCAAAATCTCTGTAAATTATTATCGATTTTAATGGCAACCCACAAGCTATTAGTCAGCTTAATGAGCGTCACACACACATACATAAAAGATTAAGCATAAAAAGCATTAAAGCTTTAATTAAGCGTGACTGCAGCATACCCTATAATATAGTCAAGCATCGATTAATAAATAAAACTATCAATATGCTGCCTTTACTTAGTTTAAACTGCTTTTTGTAGCGCTATTTTAATTGCATTTTAATTTATGCGTTTTGGAACTTATCTTTTGTTGATAACTGTTAACTAATAAATAGCTATGAGTGAGTTACTTAAGCTTATGTTAGTCAACTATCAAGTAGCAACTATCTAACAATAAATCAGCAATTGTTAATAATCTTTTTAATTGTATTTTAATTGATTTGATTTATGTATGCGCATTATGAATTTTCTATGAATTAATATCAATATAATAGAGCTAAAAAACATAAAATAATATCGATACTATGCTTAAAAATCAAGAATTAAAAATCTTAACAAAATCTGCATGAACAAAATATTTTAAATTTTTTTGTTGAATTTTTCTACAGCCAAATATTTGTTTTCTATTATTTTTGTGCATTTATAAAATTTTTTTTCACTGCATTACATTTGAATTAAGCTTAAAAATCAACGTTTTAAAATCTTCGCTAAATATGCATGAAACAATATTTTGTTAAATTTGGTTGCTTAATTTTTCTACAGAAAAATATTTAAAAATATTTTTCATTACATTATATTTTGATTCATGTCTATATAGTAAGGGAAAAATATTTGCTCATTATTATTAGTGCAAAAGAAGGAAAAGTTTAGACTCTGTGCATATAACCTACAGCTAAACAGCATAAATAATTTTGAAATTATGCTTAAAAATCAACGATTTAAAAAATATTTTGTTAAATTTTGCCTACAGAAAAATATCTTTTCTATTATTTTTGTGCATTTATAAAAATATTTTTCACTACATTACATTTGAATTATGCTTAAAAATCAACGTTTTAAAATCTTAACAAAATATGCATGAAAAAAAATTTTGTTAATTTTTTTTGTTTAATTTGTTTACAGCAAAATATTTTTCATTACATTATATATTGATTCATGTCAATATAGTAAGGGAAAAATAATTTTTCACATTATTGGTAGTGCAAAAGAAGGAAAAGTTTAGACTCTGTGAATATAACCTACAGCTAAACAGCATAAATAATTTTGAAATTAAATTTCAACAATTTAAAAAATTATTTTCTTAAATTTTTTTTTAAATTTGTCTACAGCAAAATATTTGTTCTCTATTATTTTTGTGCATTTATTTTTTTCTTTTGTCTCTTTTTTATTTAAAATATTTTTGTTTAAACAATAAGTAAATTGTGGAATTAACAGAAATAACAGTGCAATGACCCTAGCTATTATATATAACTATATTATATATATCATTTATAAAAATATTTTTTACATATTTTTATAATATATTTTATAGTAAGGTAATTTATTTTATATTTTTGAATTCTATAAAAAGCAAATTGATATCAAAATACTTTTGTCTAACTACTATAGCTCAACTTTTCTTACCTTTTCTATATGTTAGTTATATATAACTATACTACAGGGTATCAACAATTAGAATAAGCTACAGAACAATGCAGTTTATTAGTTAAATTGATAAAAATGTACAACGCCCAGGCAGACAGCAGACAGGCAGCATATGGACAACGAGGCGAGCGCTCAAGTGAGTGTCGGCACACACACACACACACACATAGAAACATTGTACTGATGTCATCACTTATACATATATATATATATATCTTATTGTTGTAGTTGTTAGTTCATTGTCTGCTTGAGTGCTGAGCACTTTAAGCAGCAGCTCTAGCAACAGCAACAACAAGAACAACAACAATAACAATATAAACAATAAAGCGTGCACTCTCAACATGACAGCATGTTTATCTTTTGCATGCTTAGCTAAATCTTTGCGCCTATTTAGCACAAGTTTTGCATACTTGATTTACATGGCAATTACCCATACAGCAGCAGTGCAAAGAGCGTTGACACTTGCCTGTCATAGAGATAGCCGAGCAGAGCAGCAGCAGCAGCAGCAGCAGCAGCCACTTGGCCAAAAGGGCTCTGTGTATTATTTTGATAAATTTTTATGGGCAATTTGCCAATTGTTTGCCAGCGTCGCTTCCAAATCTTGAAATTAAATGTACGCAACACAAAAAAATTGACACTGCGCTGCTTCTCAATTATTTTGGCAAAACATATGTTGGCTGTAGATGCGCCTCATGTTTGGCAATTCGTCAAATACGCGTGTGCGGCCAGACAAACTGCTGATCATCATCTTCATCTTATTTACGCCGCAGAGTGACAAAAGACAAGTCAAGACCAAAATGCGTATGTCTGTGTCTAAAAACTAAAATTGAAATCTTTTTAGCAGACCAAGAAATGATATGTCAAACTAAAAATGTTTGTCTTGTCATTTGAAGTATTCGAAATTTATTTTCAATCATTTGAATGCAAGGCGCACAAAAAGGCAACAAAATGTAGCAAATAGATTTTTCAATTAAAAAAATATTGTGCTTTACATTTCGAGCACAAGTTGACAGATGGAAATCATTTAGTTGGTAATAAAAGTAAAGCACAAAATGCAGTGAAAAATATTTTACAAAGCAAATTTAAAATTCAAAAATGTACTAAAATAATAGTAAAGAAATATTTTATATATATTTTAGCTAAGCTATAAAATGTTTAATATATGAAATACAACAAAATAATAGTAAACAAATAGACATAAAATATTAAATCGAATTAAAGAAATGCAGTGAAAAATATTTTCAAAATTCAAAAATAAGCACGCTAATAAAATAAAAAGAATATTTTGTATAACTCATATTTTAGCTAAGATTTAAAATGTTTAAATTTAGAAATGCAACAAAATAATAGTAAAAAAATATTCGTTTATAAACAAATGCAATAAAATATGAAAACGAATTAAAGAAATGCATGGAAAAATATTTTTATATACAAAGAAAAGTTAAAATTCATAAATAAACACACTCATAAAATAAAAAGAATATTTTTTTTTCATTCATATTTTAGATAATATTTAAAATGTTTAAAATAATGGCAAGCAAATAATTTATATAGACAAATGAAACAAACATTTTAAAAAATATTGAAGAAAATGCAGTGAAATATATTTGAGTACACAAAATTAAGATTTTAAAATCATTTACGCTTTATTTAATCAAACTACATTTTAAATTATAGAAAATAATTATATAAAAATATTTTAATGTAGAAAAAAGTAACCAAAAATATGAAAGATAATATTTGTTGCATTCATAATTGAATAAAACGAATTAAGGAAATGCAGGGAAAATAATTTTCATACACAAAAATTAAGATTTTGCTTTAGTTAAGCCAATATATGATAGAAAATAATTTTATATAAATATTTTACTGTAGGCAAATGTAGCAAAAAATATTAAAGAGAATATTTGATGCATTCATAATTGAATAAGAAACAAATTGCTTAATTATTTTATTATCATGTGTTGTTATATTTTACTTATCATACACAAAATTAAGATTTTGCTTTATTTAAGCAAACTTTACAATTTAAATGATAGAAAATAATTATATATTTGAATATTTGAGAATATTTAATTCATTCATAAATGGCTAAGAATTAAAATTGCTTAATAATTTTATTAGTTTACAGTGCTACGTGTTGTTTTATTTTACTGAACTGAATACTACAAAGTCTGAAATTCTTTTGGGGTGTCAACAGGTTGCATGTGGCAGACGCTGGCGTCACTTGCATGCAGCTAAATACGAATTGCCATCATAAATAAACCGAAAGAAATGCTTAAGCTGCATATTTGCCATGTCTGAGTGTATGGTAAGTAAAAATTGCTCAGATGCCTTAACACTTGCAGCACAAAGGGGCACGACGAAAACGAGAACAAGCCAAGGCGAGAGAGAGACGTCAACGCCTTGACCAAAGGCGCCACAGCCGAGTGCATTATGCAAAAGCAAATTTAACTTAATTTAAATTGTGCCACTGAGTGAGAGACCGAAAAAAACTGAAGCTGAAAAATCTCAGCAGGGCAGTGTGTTGACCGCGGCAAGAGGCAAAAGCATAGCCAGACCGCATTCCAGGCTGAGAAGAATGCGCAAGCATTTCGCTTAAATACAAAACATATAAAAACGTAGACAAACAACTTGTGAAAATCCTCGGAAAATCCAACGCGGCGACCACACAGCAGCAGCAGCAACAAAAAAAATAAAAATACAAACAACAAATGTGGGTCGAAAGCGCAAAGTGCCGCACGCACAGCCACAACAACAACAACGTGCAACAGACACTGCCACAGTGGGGTGGTGTGGCAAGCTGGAAACAAGCTGCAGCTGCCTAGACATCAACACGCTCAGTATGCAGCGTGTGGCATCAACAGCACGCGTGCCACACAAAAAAGAAAAAATCTTAAGCAGCAAACTAAGTCACAATTTTTTGCTTTGCTCCATTTTTTTTTTTCACTGGCAGTTGCTTAACTTTTGTGCTGCTGGCTTAAGTGAAATTTAATGATATTTTTTGAAGCTTACAATTGGCAACAGGTGTATGCCCAATGCTCTAGCCAATTTTTCGTTTAGCGCTTTGCCAGCTGCTAATTTGCTAAATACTCTTGGCGAGTTTTAAGTTCGCTCTCAATGGCTTTTAAAACAAAAAGCAGCAAGCGGCAAGTCTAGTGGGAAATTTAAGCTTCTAAATTTAACTAAAGAAATTTAAAATTGTGACAAAAATTGCATAAATATAATGTAAAAAAATAATAAATAAGTTAATTAAGCTATATTTATATTATAATGAGTTTTATTACTGTATTTTATTTATGAATAATAATAAATAAATAAAAACAGTATAAAAGTCATCTATAATATAATGAAATACATTGATAAGTTGCTAGCTGAACTAAAATGTGTGCTGTATTTTATTTATAAATAATAAATAATAAATAAAATAAGTTATAACAAATTTTTATAATTGTTCGCTTTTTGCTTAACATATTTTATCTATAATGAGTTGTTATTGCTGTATTTTATTTATTTTTCATTTAAAAATAACGAACTTTTGCTTAATAACTATAAAAATAAATAAAAAAGTATTTAATCTTAACTACATTGTTTGTAAAGAATTTTGATTAATGTATTTTATTATTATAATAAAATAAATACATTAATTAAGCTATATTTATTATAATATTATAATTAGCATATTTTATTTATTTATTCTTTGTATACGCAGCAAACTTTCTTACTAAATTTAATTTCATTAGCATATTAATTAAGCGCTACTTATATTATATATGAATATATAACTGTATTATTTGCTTTAAGAATTGTGTAAACAAAAACTCGCTGAGCTTTGCTTTTAATTGTTTATTTCTTTGAATTTGCAAATGTAACTTAAGCGCATGTTTATTATTTATTATGAATTTTTGCTTAAACCAAAACTGTTGCGTAGCTAAAAATTTAAACAAAATAGTAACACAATAGCAACGCACTGAGCTTAGATAAATTTGCTAGCTCAGCTTTATTTCTTTTTTTGTATATAGAGCTGCTTTATTATTATATAGAGAACGCGCTGGTCCCACGCGACTCTCATTTCAACAAGTTGACATGTGTGCTGTGGTGAAGAGACATATATATATGGACTATATATACATTTATGCTATTTGTCTGCTCCCAGTTGCGCTCAAGTTGACAAGAGCCAAAAAGTTTCAATGGCCAACCGAAGACACATTTTGTGTTTTGTGTGCAGCACAAAATTTTTAAGTGCATTCGAACATCAAAAAAAAGGAAAATAGTTGAATAAATGAGCAACAGATTGTAGCTGTAGCATAGAAATCTTTCTCAGTTGCAAGTGTCGCTTTATTTGCTACGCTGCTTTCAAATTTATTTCAATTGAGCCAGCTGACATTTCAATTGCCGTAGTACAAGTGATTAGCAAACGCCCACGCGCATACTAAGTAGGTGCAAAAATAATTTTAAATACTATAGCGCCATATTTACAATTTGATTTGGCAAAAAGTCACGCGATGCGCTTGAGTTAAGCAAATAAAATAGAGATAGCAAATTTAGCAGATCAAGCAAGCAGTTTAGATATATAAATATATAGCTAATTAGTTAGTTAGATAAACACACAAATTTATTAAAATTATTCTATATTTCAGTTGTAGTAAATTTCAAATTAATTTAAATTTTTATTTGGTTAAAACTTTTATGCCAAATACACAAATTTATTAAATTATCCTTTATTAAAGTTATAGAAAATTTAAAATTAATTTTAATTTTTATTTGGTTAAAACTTTTATGTCATTTATCATTAATTTAATGTATTAAGCAAACAGTGCAGCTATTTAATGCATAATTTATTATATTCAACTGTTATACTAAAGTTTCATATTATTCATTATTTTAATAAACTGCTGTTTAATAAAAATGTATCAAATCCCTCGCTCAACTTGCTTTGCAAATTCATTTCATTGCTTGCAGCCATTTAGTTGTTGCAACTATTTTTCTACTTGCAACAGCAGCAGCATCAAGTTTAGCTATTGCTTGCAGCTGTTGCATATAATGAAGCTGCCGCACACACATGAAATATAATAACTGCCAAGTGGCTCGAGTTGAAGTTTGCTCTACGCCTTTAGCTCAAAGTGTGGCTTTAATAATGATGATGATGTGGCTCGAGAGTGCGTTTGACACGAGTTTAGTAAGTTAAACTAACAAGAAGAAGAAGAAGAAGAGCAAGGAAAAGCAATGAAGTTGACAGTCAGTGTCAAGGCAAGACCCAAGACATGGGTTAAATACCAAAATTCTATTTAACATGCAAAGTCGGTTAGCAGTGTCACTAAAAATTATAGCCCATGGGTTAGAGGCATAAAGAATGCGCAGAGTAGCGTTATATACATAAAAGCAATGTATATATATTTAATGCTACACTTAAAGAAATTGAGTGCCATAAGTGTGATGTGAGCTGCTAGTTTATATAATAAAAGTTAGTGCATAATTTTATGCTCAGAGCACAAAGTACTTTCAATTTTTTTTATTGAATTATGCATAGAATTTATGAACGAACTGTGCATGAATATTAATATAGAAAGGCTCATAAAATAATAACAATAATAATAATAGCTAGTTCATAATTTTCGTCCAGGGTAACTTTTTAGAGAACCTCACTTTAGATCAAAATATCATTCAATATCAAATTTTTCTAGCTATTTATTTACAACTTTAACACAAAATTCTTTCAGCCTTGCTGACATTTTTTTTTATTTTCTCTATGCATAGACTTTATTAACGAACTGTGCATTAAAAAAGAAAGGCTAAGAAATAATAATAATAGCTAAGATAATCTTATGTTTCGAACAATTTTTGAATTTCTGTAACTTTTAAAAAGGTTTTACCAACTTTTCTTTTAAATTTTTATGCAATTTAGCTGCAAAATTAGAACAAAGTTCTTTAATTTTCGAAGCTAATAACTTTTTAATCTTTACTGCAATTTATCAGCAAATGTAGAACAAATTTCAATGCCAACAATTAGCTCAAAGCTTAATTTATTTAATTTTTATTGCAATTGATCTCCAAATTTAGAACAAAGTTCTTTCATTTTCCAAGCCAAAAACTTTTAAATTTTTACTGCAATCTAACTGCAAATTTAGAAAAAAGTTCAATGCCAACAATTAGCATGAAGCTTAATTTATTTAATTTTTATTGCAATTAATTTGCAACCCTAGCGCAAAATTCATTCAGCTTCGTTACCAACAACTTTTTAATTTTTCCAGCAATTTATTTGCAACTTTAGCACAAAGTTCTTTCAGTTTTTTGTTTATTTAATGCATAGACATAAAAGTTTACAGAAATATTAATAGCTAGTTAAAAATTTTATGCCAGTGTAACTTTTAAGAGAATTTTACACAATTTTTTAATGCAATTTAGCTGCAAAAGAATGTTCAATGCCAACAATTTTTAATATTTTAGCCAATTAGCACAAAGCTTAATTTATTTAATTTTTTATAGCAATTAATCTGCAACTTTCTTGCAGCTGCTGCCAACTTTTTTAATTTTTGCAGCAATTTATTTGCAACTTTAGGCGCAGTTTTTGCAGCATACTTTATTTCTCTCAGTGCATAGACTTTATTAACGCACTGTGCATGCAATATAAAGCAAAAATTATGCATAAATGCCTTGACAAGTCAACTGAAGAGAGCAGAGAAACGAAAGCCACGCAAAGGGCAGCAGCAAGGCTTGACTTATTGTCAAAGTCAAATGCATGAATGAATTTATAGCTTACATACTTATAATATAATTGAGTTTGTATGTTTGTTTGCTTTTTATGCACACACACACACACACACACATGTGTTAAAGGCAGATGTTGTTGGCTGGCTAAAAATAATAAGAATTAAAATAAAACAGCAAGAGAGAGAGAGACAGAGAGAGAGAGAGAGAGAGCGAAATCGTTGGGCTGATTTTTTTTTTTGACTTACTCACCCACTTTAGAGGAACCCACACATGTGAGCCGGCTTTTGTTTTTGCTGGGGCACGTTCGTGTAGCAGAGTTGGAGGCAGCTTTCCGTTTTGGTATATTTGGTATTGTTTATAGTTTAATGCAGCAAAACTGAATGCAAATAATTTATAGTAATTGTGCAGGCAGCAGCAAACAAATAATAAAACACACACACACACTAAGACAGTAGTAGTAACAATAAATAAATTGTTGCTAAATACACAGCAGTAATTTCATTTGAAATTGAAACTTGACAAAATTCTATATATATATAGCATTTGTTTATATTTATAGTCGTCGGGGCGGGGCGCTGACTTTTCACTTTAAATGTAACAAATAATTGATCGAAGATTTAAATGAAAATTAATATAATGCGCTGTTGTTGTTTTTTTTTTATTTGATTAATTATTAAACGACTGGGCTGGGCCTGTAAGAATCGAAAGAGAACAAAACAATTTCGATATATGAGACACTAGATTTATATATAAATATAACAATATATCAAGGTTATAAAGAGTTTGAGACAGAAGAAACAAATGCAGGCATAGGCGCGTTGCAAGTAATAGAAAGAGACAGAGATAGACAGAAGAGTGTGTGAGAGATAGAGAGATAGGGCATATAGTAAGATATATATTTTAGTTGGGGATAGTCGTTCGAAAATCGTATGAAAATGCATTTGGCAACAACAACAACAAAAAGGAAGGAAATGTTAAAAGATTTTGCTTTAGACACAACACTTGAGTATAATACATATATGTGTGTGTACGTGTGTGTGTAACTGACAGCTTGTGTATGTGTGTGTGTGTGTGTGTGTGTGTGTGTTTTGGCGTGGGTGACTGCACATTTAGCAAGTTTTGTTGTAGAGTGAGACAGGAAATATGCATAGAGCCAATAATTTATTGTGAAAATGACAGCAACAAAAAAAAAATATACAAAACGTGTAAGGAAAATGTTTTGAATATCATTTCAAAAAGCCGACAAGCTCGGCATATTGAGCATGACAGAGATAGCATATATAAGAAGAAGAAGACAGCTAAAAAGCTAGCGCAGCAAGTGTGAACAAAATAAAAATATATAGAAAACAATTCGGCACACAAAATGTTCACACAGCAGCGCATAGAGCATAGTACAAATATTTGTTGTTGTATTTTATATAGTGAAATATATTGCTTTTTGATGTGGCTAAATACATATATAAATATACACATATATATATAAACATTTATGTGGAAAAACGAGGCATTGTTAGTTTGGTTTTCTTTTTTTTTTTTTGTTTATTTGCAGTTTATTTGTTTGATCATCGCATTTAATTTAGTGGTCGTGTGTGGTTTACAGTTGAGCGCATCAACAATAAACAATAAAGTGCGCAAGTATGTGTGAAATGGTCAACATATCAAATAAGTTTTGAATATCTAGATAGACAGCATAATTGTTTACGGTTTTTTGGTTTATGTGCAATAAAATTATAAAGAGTAGGGAATAAGTTGTTGGAAATTTGATATTGAAACATAACGAATAAATGTGAATTAATTTAATTATAAATGGTGTAAGCAAAAATTTTGCATTAATGTAATAAATTGTTGAATTTTTTTGTGTGTTATTAATTAAAAAAACATTTATAGATAATAATAGGACAGCTACAAACAGGCAGCAGATATAGCCAACATATATAGTATAAGTCTAATCAATGGCAACAGCATATTACAACACAATCATTTGGTAAATACACTGCAAAAAAAATTAGACATTAAATTAAATTTAACTAACAACAAAATAAATAAAAGTGGAGCGCTCAAATTTTGTTAGAAATAAAAGGCTTGAGCATAGTGGAATAAATTGTGGGAAATTTGACGAATTAATGCGCATTAATTTTACTAACTTGTTAATACACTACAAAAAATATTGCTAAAAATTAGACAATAATTTAACTTTAACTAACAATAATTAAATAATAATTTAATTTAAAATGCAATAAAATAAATAAGAGTGGAGCACTGAAATTTTGTTAGCAATAAAAGTCTTGACTATAGTTGTGGGAAATTTGATATTGATTAACGAATTAATGTGCATTACTTTCACTTATATGTCAATACACTGCAAAAAATATTGCTTAAAATTATACAATAATTTAAATTTAACAAAATTTATTAATAATTTAATTTAAAATGCAATAAAATTAACAAGATTAGCAATAAAAGTCTAACCATAGTGAAATAAATTGTGGGAAATTTGATATTGAAACGAATTAATGTGCATTTATTTGTTAATACACTGCAAAAAATGTTGCTTTAATTTTACTTGTACTAACAACATATATGTTGCTATTAATATATTGCATTTTTCTCATACACTATACAAAGAAATTTTCTCGCACAGCTGTCGGCGCCGCTTGCCTATCAATAATAAAAAAAAAAACGTGCAACACCAATACATATACACACATGTGGTATTTTAGTATTATGTAGACTTAATTTTTTATATTTACGTGCACTCTGATAAAAAGCAAAAGCAAAAGGCTTGAGCGATAGCGAGCGACGCGCACAGATAGCAAAAGTTCTCAGCCAAGCTGTCATTTGTTGTTAATCATTTGTTGGCCCCACTATTAGTGGTGGAAAATCTTTCATATTATGACAGCAGCAGCAGCCACAACATTTGCATATTTTCAACACCTTAACAAATTGGCTCATCAGTGCCAAGCCGTTAGCACCTCCCAACCACCCACACATTTGCTGATCGATCATGTCAAATATCAATAAATATTTTGTGCTCGACAGCTGCTTTGCATGTGTTTATTATTATTATTATATGTGTTTTTTGCTATTTATATTGGTTGGCAAGCAAATCTAACAGCATGAGTTAGTTGATTAGCATAAATGTTTTTACTTTGAGTAATATTAAGTAGCCTGTGTATATAAACAATAAGCGTACAAACTGTTGGCTGTCTGGCTTAACATTAATGCAGTTAAAAATATTTTTCTTAGTTAACAAGCAATAAATAGTTTATAATACAGCCAAACAAATATAAAAATTACTCAAAGCTTATACAAAACAAATGCATAATAATATAATAAACATAATAATAAAACATTTTTGTATAGATTTTTTTTCTTATATGAAAGTAACTTAAAACTCATTGTTGTGCTTAAAGAAAATTTAAAAAAATGCCTAATAATAGTTTATAATACATATTTGTAGGCAAATTAATTCTAAGTTTCAAATATAAAAGTAACTGAAAACTCATTGCTGTATTCAAAGAAGATTGTGCTTAGCTAAACAAATATAAAAATTTAAATAAAATTTAAAAAAAAATGTACAATAATAATTTATAATGCATTTTTGAATAAAAATAACTTAAAACTCATTGCTGTCAAAAAAAATTCATAATTTACTCGCCTTTGAATCTGTGCTTAGCTATATTTTATTATTTTTGTATTGATTTTATATTTTTATATTTTATATTTTTGTATAGATTTGTTAGAATAAATAAATTATAATTATTCTAAGCCTCAGCATACTTTTTATTTGTATATAAAAGTAACTTACTACTCATTGTTGTATTCAAAGAAAATTCAAATTGCCTTTGAATCTGTGCTTAGCTAAATAAATATAAAAATTGCTCAAAGCTTATTTAAAACAAATGCTAAATAATAATTTAAAGCATAGATTTGTTAGCTGCATTAATTCTAAGCCTCAACATACTTTTTTTCATAAATAAAGTTAACTTAAAACTCATTGTTGTATTCAAAATACTCGCCTTAATAAAGCTTTAATTGTTGCAACAATGGTTACTTTCAATGTTCAAATAGCTATAATTTTTTTGAAGCTACAATATGCAGACGAGCTGTACACATAATCAAGGGCAACTCTCTTATAATAAAACCTCAAGGGCCTAACCGGTTTGCAAAGTGATAAACGAGCGGCGGCCTACGAAAACCAATTTATTTTACCAAGCATTAAAGCCAAGTTCAGAGTCGAATTTTATACAAAAAAAATATATACATTAATCAAATTCATGCGTATACCAAATTTGTATGTATATATAATTATGACTATTTTTTTTGTACATAGGTTACGCATGTGCGTTAGTTAATTTGTATGCTTGCGTTAATTAAGTTAAGCCAAGTGCGTGAGTTTTACTTGTAGTTTCACTTACTGAGCAGCAGAGCAACGAAGCTTAAAGAAACTAAACACACAATACAAAAAGATTGTCACACACACACAAACAAACAATCAGCAGACCAGTGTTGCCAGCTAAGCTTATTTCAAGCTAGATTTAGCATATTTTTGAAAATTAATACAAGTCAAGCACATTTAAAAGCATATTTCAATAATAAATGTGCTCGTTTTATGAATAAAATATATTTTATAAGCACAAAAATTATAGCAGCTTCTTTTTTTCGATTTTTAGCTAGACTTTCTGCATAGAATCGTAAATTTATTGTCTAACCGATGAAATTGTGAAATCAAGTCTCAAGCTTGCAAAATAACGAAAAGTTACGTATTATAAATAAATAAATAGCGACTAGCTTATTTTAGCTTATTTTATAAAATTGTGAAATCAAATAAAAGTCACAAGCTTGCAAAATGCCGAAAAGTTATAAATAATTGTCGCCTTTAGCTTCGAATTTAGCTTTTTTTGTGTGCACAACATCTGGCAACACTGATTCAGCAGACGCACACACACACACACACGCACAGTTTACGATATACAAAGAGTAAAGTAAAGAGAGGGCAGAACCCGAAATTTGTGCTCAAGGTCAAATTTCAAAACTGGGCATTCAACTTGATAATTTATTAAACGCGTTCATGTATAACTGAGGGTAGGGTAACTCCACAAAAGAGAACTTTGCACACACACACACAAACGCACACTCACACACATAGATACTGTATCTTTTAGTTGTATTTGTATCCAAATATGGAGCAAGTGATGGGCCGGCATTGTGAGAAAGATCGTTGCGCCGATAAGTCACTGGGATGCTTAAAATAATAATAATTTTGTAAATTGTGTAGACGTCGTCATAAATTTAAACGCTTAATGCTTTTGATTGCTATTAAAGCTGCAATTGTTGCAATGTTTTGAAAATGTTTAAACAAAAGAACCGCAAACTGGTTGCGTATAAGAAATTAAGTCTAATTTGTAGGTAAGTTCCTTCAACTCGCGTTCGAAAATGAATCATAACTTGTTTTTGTGTGAGAGTCTAAAACGTGTTTTCAGCTCTTTTTATTGTTTATCGCTAATTGCACATTACAAATGCGCGCGCGCCCCCCACTCAGCCCACTTCAAGCTACTATCTACGACCTTGACAATGGTCCCACAAATGTTGATTGTGTGGCATGTAAATTGTTTGCTATCGATAAAGTTTACACTTTTAACACATAAAAAGTGAAATTAATTTAGTTAACTTTTCTGAGAAAATTCATTTGTGCGCCCAGACGTTCCAATTGCATGAAACCATAAAAAAAGCAAACATAACTTTATGCGGGTTCTATATATACTTTCGATTTTTATAGCCTGCGTTGGAAAAAACTATTTAAAGCCACTTGACTAAAAATCAACTTACGCTCCAGACGTTAATTTGATATTTTTTTACGACTTTTTGTGTGTTTTTTGCAAATTACACGCTGCTGTTGCCTCAACAATTGTTATTGTTGTTACAACTGGGCGATATATAGCTGCATAATCACAGCTAGGCTATAAGTAAAGCTCCATTCAAAATAACGGCGTCGGTTGTATAGTTACTATAGTTATAGGTTTGTATACACAGCCAAAAAAAATGTACATTAAATTGGAGAAACATTTTTCAACAACAAGTTTTTGAAATCTAGAATTATATTTAAGAAATTAATGCAGCTTTTTTATAAAACTATTTTTTAAACATTCAAATTCAATTAAAATAGCTTTAATTTATAACAAAGTTTAGTTTTTTCATTTTAGGCAATTTTTTTCTGAGTGTAACAGTTTTCAAACTTCTAATTTATATATAATCTTATCGATTTCAATTTATTTAAGTACGCATAACGTCGTGTGCTTAAGTAAAAAGTAAACAGCAGTAACAGCGCTTAAGTTGCCAGGGCTGCATAGTTATAAATTTCGAAAATAAATAATCAAAAGAATTTAGCAATGCTTTAGTTACAATTTTAGCAAATAATAAATTGCCGTGTAGCATATTTAAGTTTAGGTGTTGACACGCTATCAGCAACGAGCCCCTGACAAAACGTAACCCGAAAAAAAGTTGAAAGGCCTGACACTTCATAGAGAGAGAGAGAGAGTGAGATATTCACACCCACAGCTAGAAACACACGCACTCCTCCTCCCTGGAGCGAATGCGCGAAAATGTCAACACAATGGAAAACCAACAAAACGCGGCCAGTCAACAGTCAAACTCAGACTAGTAAAGTGAGCGGCGTTAAAAAATTTGTGCGTGTGGTCAAAAAACCGCAACCGAAGCCAAAGGCAACAGCAACAGATACAAGAGCAGCGTCGCGGTCTATGTATTAAAAAAACAACAACGTGTTGTATATAGTTTGTTAATAAAACTTTATATACTTAGCAATGAGTCAGCGGAATTATGCAAATACACATAACATGCATTGAAAAGGAAGCAAAGGTAATAATTATTGAGCAAATGAAAATGAAAATGAACGCGTCTTTGAGCGAGCGCAAGAGAGAGCGGGAGAGTGAGAGCGAGCGCAACTGAGCGCAGTTTGAGCTGAGAATGAGCAACGTTGAAAAAAAGATAAGCCGAGTTTTTGTTTTGAGCTGAAGTGCGTGAGGTTTTTTTTGTTTAGTATTGTTATGGCTACAGTTATGTAGCTGGTGGTTATGGCAATTGGTGGTGGGTTAAGGAATTAGCAATAATTGCTCAACAGGCAGTTCGAGGCAGAGATACACTTAGGTAAAAGCATATGAAACAAATTGAGAACAAAACGAAACAATTTTGTGGAACTTATTAAAACAATTAATTAAAACTAAATTTTGTTAATAATAAAAATAACATATAAAATTAAAATAAAATTTATTGAATTTTGTGCCAGTTCAATCTCTTTGTTTAACAAGCCAGCTGACTTGATGCCTTGAATATGAAACTTTTTTGCAATTAAAATGAAATTAAAATATTGCAGCTTATTAAATCGCAGAGACTTGCGCAAGTTTAAATGTTTCGAAAATAAAGTTTATAACTTTGTTGTTTACATTGCACGCAAAATACAAGAAATGCTTGAAATACAGCTGCAGGGATAAAAAAGACGCGTAGATAGCTAAACAAAAGGTGAAGCTTGCCAACAAGAAAATCAACTAGAAGGGAGTGGAAATAAGCAAGGCGCGCAATCATAAAAAAAATAACCGTTGACAATGAGCAAAGAGTTATGTATGTATGTAGTTATGTAAATATGTATATATAATTTGTATATGGAACGAGTAGGGGTAGCAAACAGACGAGGATTTTGAGGGCGACAGGGTAAATACGCACAAACATTATGTATGCATGTATGTGTGTACTTAAGTGTTTGTATGTGTGTGTAAGGAATACAAAGAAGTAGGCAAAAAAGTAAAGTAGATATCAGTAAATAAAAATGTGTGTAAATAAGCTAAAAGAAACGTGTATGCAAAAAGAAACTTACAAAACGTAGCGCAACAGTTAAAGTTGTTGTTGCTTTTGGTATCGATGACTTGAACAATTTTTTTTGAACTTGAGCTTGCCTTGGTTTTTTTTTTATTTTTTTGGTTACTTTTTCACTTTGTTAATTTTCAACACGTTCATTAAGACGTTACGCAGATAATTTTAAAATTAAGGCACTGGAATTACAACGCGATTGAGAGAGCGTGAGTGTGTGTGTGAGCGAGAGCGAGCGTTGTAAGTTACAAATACATACAAATGTTTAAAAGAAGGCGGCGAGACGGTAGCGAGACAAACAAAAACACGAAACGCACGTGGGGAATGCAATAAGAATGCCAAAAAAAGAATACGTAGCGGGATGGGGGTGGGTGTGAGGTAAAGAAGGTGTAGGCGAGGACTGTTTGATAGGCAGTCAAAAGTTTCGCGCGCTTTTCTCTTTCACTGCCCCAGAGCTAAAAGGACGCGCAAACTAAAAGATAAACACAAAAATGACAACTAATAAAAAAAAGAACCGAAATCAAAAGCAAAAAAGAGTAACAAATATCAAATGTAAAATGACACTGACATTAGCATCAAATGCTATTGTTGTTTATAATATTTATGACGTATTAAATTTATCTGTTGTTTTATCGCGTCATCTTTTGTTATTGTTGTTACCGCAATCAAATAGTTAAACAAACGCGCTGCCTGCTGTTTGGTGCTTGCTTAAACAATTTAATTACACACACACACACACACACGCATACACGCATCCGTATTTATTCTCTTGCACGCACACGCCGACTCAGCGCATTTTACTTAAATTTTCTTTTTATCTTATTTACCAACTAATTTGCCTTATTTATTGCACTTAACTCACACTATTTATTGTATTTTATCGCACGGCATACAACACACGTTGTTTTTTTTCTTTTTGCAAAACTTTTTAAATCGTTTACACGCTTTCTTAAACAATTGCAGATTCTTTTTTGTTATGCGTTGCGCGCTTTGCTCGATTGCACGTCTTGTCCACGCGAATTCTATTTGCAATATTTACGCGTTTTCTTATTGTTTATAATTTTTAAAAAACACCCGCAGTACGATCGGCACTCGTTCGCCTTCGATAACAAACTGAAGAACAAGTTGAAATTCGATTCGCTACAATCGATCGTAGCCGGCAATTGTTATCAGACAAGCAGCCAACATGCTGTGAGCAGTGCAGCAATAGTGCAGCGCGCGTGTGTAAGCGAGCGCGCATTAGCGATCAAACATGTTGCAGTTGCGTGTTGTGTTGCTGCTCACGATAACTGCAGATCAGCTGTTTAGGCTGCGTTACATAGCAGTTAGCTATTGCAAGCGTGCAAATAAGCGTTAATATTTAAAGTTAACGCGTTTGTTTACACTCAACATAACTTATAAATAATAAAACAATTAGCAATAAATTTAAGCGTAATTTTGCTGTCAAGATGACAGGCGCCGTAACAAATCAATCAACTGTAGCCGTTGCTATTATATTTCCATAAAAATTTCCATGACCATTGTTCTGGGCAGCAGCTACAAAACGTAGAATTCATTAAGCAAGATTTAAATTGATTGGCAGCGTTCGTTTACAACTTATTCGCATAAACAAAGCGCAGTTGAACAAAACGCCAGCAACAAACGTACGAGCAACAATTAGCCAAAAGCAACGCGATTAGTGCAAATAATACAATAAATTGAATTAAAACAGACGTAACAAAGAATATAAAAAAGTTGACAGTAAAAGTTGTGTTAAAAAAAGCGTTAACTATTTGCAGTGTTACTGGCTGCAGTGTTTGTTTTATTATTTATAAAAACGCGCAACAATGTTGTATTTGTTCATGCATACTTGAAAATATAAATAAATAGTGTATGTATGTGTGTATATGTGTATTTGTATGTTGCTGTATGCATAGTTTAGTATTTGGCAAGTGTTGGCGCCTACACACTTTATACTAAAACAAATTCTTACAATCAAATTGTTATTTAAACTTAAAAAAAACGCAAAACATTTTGTGCGCATTTTTATAATAAATATATGTATGTAGCATGCGTTGTTTAACTATTTGTATTTAATATGTGCGCTAGAAAATGTAATATTAGAAACTGAGCAGTGGCGGCGCCAAAAGGGGGCGAGCAAAGCATATAAGCAGCAAGTGTTTTAAACAAATACACATACAAACAATGAGTGCTTAATTTTATTATTAAAACCCCTCCTAGGCGCCACCCATGCGCTTGCACATGCGACAGATTTACTTAAATTAAATGCTCAAGCACGACAAACAAAAAATTTAATACATATATACATTGTGTGGCTATAGTTGGGGGTGTATATATATAACTATATATATAACTGTATAGCTTGCAGTTGGGTGCGGGGCTATGCGAGTAATTTGCAAAATTTGCACTAAAATGTAAACAAAAATTCGAATGTGCAAATATTTGCATGGGCCTCAAAAATATGCTTCAGCCATTGCAATTGCAATTGTTGTCGTTCGGGCTCTGTATTGTTGTTATATGCGGCATTAGACGGCCCAATCCCCACCCCCAACTTTTTATACGATTTACAATTTTGTTCATGTCCGTTTGTTGTTGTTGTATTGACAGCTTTTAGAACAATTGAAAAGGCATACGAAATCATCAACAACAACAAACAAAAACAAAGACCGAGCATAGTTTGCATTTGCAAAATGTTTGCGTATCCGTTTGTCTACACATGTGTGCGTGTGTGTGTGTGTGTGTGTGTGCGTATCTGTATCTGTGTATGGCAAGTATCTTGTTAGCTGCGCAGCTACAATTGTAAATTCTGAGATTTGCATTTTTTTCGTTGATATTATCGTACAAATTTACACATTGTGCATCCAAATCTCTTTTTACCCCTCCCACCCCACTCTACGCTCAATGTTAAACAACAAACAAGCTCTCTAACGCTTTTTGAGTTCAGCTTTTTGCATGTATGCATAACTGGCAGTAAAAACTTTCAGCTGGGATTTTGTATTTTTGCCAGTCTCTGAATTTTAGTTTTTAAGCAAAAAAGTTTATGAAAAAGTTGCAGCAAATTCCATTTCTCAAACCTAAACATGTCCTAAAGCAAAAGATGTAGCATATTTTGATTTCTATAGAAATTTCAAATTTTCAGCCTAACAGCTGATGAAAATGTTTAAAAAAATAAACAATACATCTATGCTTAACTTAAAAAATTGGTTTAAATTATTAAAAAAAAGCTATCATAACAAGTGGACGCATTAAAGTTGGGCGCAGCCAACTATTGTATACACTTTGACTAGATCACATGCATAAAAAATATAAATATAAAATAAATATAAAAAAAAAAAAATTCAAAGGCAGCGATATATATATATATATTGAAAATTGAAAAGTAAATAATTCCTAAGTTATTTATCTGATCGTTCTGAAATTTATCTGTCATTTGTCAAACATGATTTGTGATTTAGTCAGATTTTCTATTTATATTTTTTAATTACGTTGTAATCAGTTTTTTTCGTATAGCGAGGAGGGGCAGGAAATAAAAAATAAAATAAAATAAAAGCGTTTGGGGTAGGATATATGAGCAGCTATATGCAAAATTTGGTTACTCTAGCTCTTATAGTTGCTGCGAAATAGGCGCTCAAACATGCAGATGGACAGAAGTTATTAAAAAAAAAATGTAGAAAGGCATAAAAAATGAACAAAATTAAAGAGAAATAAAGCAGTAAAAATAACAAAATTATATAGATTTTATATAAAATATAAATACACTAAAATGCGTAAATTTGATAAACAAACTCAACTAAAAGCATTAAATAAACATTAAAAACTCATTACAACTCAATGGCTGCTAACGCTGACAACTCAATAACAAATTGTTGTTAACAATTGCACTAATTATTTGGATTACAGTGCGACAATAAAAACACAGACGAGGCATATTAAATAAATTAAATATAAGCGCCACGCTTGGTTGACGCTGCTGCATCATTGACAATTAAGTGGAGTGTCAGGCACAAAGATTGCCACAGCGGCGGCAATGGTTGATACACAGCTGGAGCTGGAGAAAGGTGAGTGAGTGTGGCATGTGTGGCAATGACTGTGAAAAATTTGCATTTTATAGTGCCACGCCTGGGGCTGCGACACTTGCAGGCGTTGCTGTTATTTCTGGGACTGGCTGTCAATACGATACTGCAACTGAATGTGGGCGTGGCTGTGGTGGCAATGACAAAAGAAAGTGGAAATAGCACAGCGCTGCCAGTAAGTATTAAATATAAAATAAAACAATTGTTTAAATAAGCTAAATTACAGCACTTTGAATGGAGTGAGGTGCAAAAGTCTTATGTGCTCTCAAGTTTTTATTGGGGCTCGGCGCTGACGCAATTTCTGGGCGGCTATTTATGCAAACGCTTTGGCGCCAAGTGCGTTTTGTTCGGCGGCAGCTTTGGCTCTGCGCTGCTCAGCGCCTGGACGCCGCAGTGCATTTATGTGGCAGGCTGGCGCGCTTATTGTGCCATACGCTGGTTGCAGGGTCTGTGCTTCGGTGTCACTTTGCCCTGCATACATCAGCATTTGGCCAATTGGGCGCCTGAAGTGGAGCGCACGCGTCTGGGCGCTTTTGCTTACACAGGCTTCGATTGTGGCAATGTGCTGGCCATGTATGCAGCTGGCATGCTAGCGAGCTCCAGTTTGGGTTGGCCTGGCATAAGTTACGCATCCGCCGCGTTGTGTTTTGTTTGGTGTTTGCTTTGGCTGCTGCTGGGCGCAAATCGTGCGCAGGAGTCGCGCTGCATTGGCGCAGCTGAGCAGCGTTATATTGTGGGCGATCTGCAGCGCAGCGTTAGACGCGAGCGTCAGTTGGCCATACCCTGGCGCGGCATCTTTACCTCACCGCCCTTCTATGCGCTGCTCTGCGCGCGCTGCGCCGACACTTGGGGCTTGGCCACAATGCAAACGGAGCTGCCCGCTTATCTAAGCGGCGTTTTGGGTCTGCGCATGCAAAGCAATGCGCTTTACTCTGCGCTGCCTTTTGTCCTTATGTGGGCCATGTGTTATGTTTATTTGCTTGCCGCTGATTTGCTGCTGCGACGTCGCTGCCTCAGCTTGACTGCGCTGCGCAAAACTTACAACAGCATTGCGCTTTGGACTCCAGCGGCCATAATGTTGGCCCTGGGCTTTGTTGAGTCCACGCAGCAGCCTTTGGCTTTAGCTTTGGTTACGCTAAGCGTCGGCGTCAGCAGCGCTGCCACCATTGGCAGCGAACTCAACACCATTGATCTGTCTCCAGTGCATGCCAGCATCTTGGCTGGCATTCTAAGCACCTTTACCAATCTGGTAGCTCTCATTACACCTTTAGTTGTTGGCCTGCTGGTGAAACATCCCAGCGAGCGCAGTGAGTGGCAATTGGTCTTCAGCATAGCTGCCCTGGTTTTATTTCTAGGCAATGTTGTCTACCTCATATGGGGCACAGCTGTTACGCAGCCTTGGAACAACATTGAACCACAGCTTGATGACGACACCCGCGACTTTGAAGGCGCCAAGCTTGAGCTCAAGCAGCTGCAGCAATAGTTCAATTTATAGCAACTACCTAGACGCTGTGTTCAAATTTTATAACTTACTAATTTAGTTTTGTAAGCAATTACTTAATTAGCATTCATAAAAAAAAATTTCTACACTAAGTAGCACAAATTTTGCATTATTAAATATTTTTGTATCAACTTTTAACAAATAAAAACTAAAAGCAGCCAATTGTATAATTTTTTAATAAATTAATAAGCATACAAAATATTTTTGTACTACATTTTTAGCAATTAAAATTGAAATGCGTTAAAAGAAAATATATTTTTGTTAAAATAATAAATAAATTATAAATCATAGCTAATAAATTAATTTTTGTATTACATTTTTAGCAAATAAAATTGTACTGCAGAGAAAATATTTTTAAATTATATTTTTATTAAATTTTTAGCAGCCAAAATCAAATTATATAAAACAAACGTGCCTAAAGTTCTATAATTTTTATTTATTTATTAAATTGAATATATTTTAGCTAAAATTCAAATTATAAGCAATAAACGTGCCTAAAGCTCTATAGTTTTTATTTATTTATTAAATTGAATATATTTTTATATTTTTGCCTGTCTAAAAAATAAATTAATTTTTGTATTAAATTTTTATGAGCCAAAATTCAAATTATAAGCAATAAACGTGCCTAAAGTTCTAATTTTTATTTATTTATTTTTATTACATTTTTAGCAGCCAAAATTCAAATTATATAAAATAAACGTGCATAATTTGTATTTATTTATTAAATTGAATATATTTTTGTATTTGTGCTTGTCTCAAAAATTAATTATTTATTGTTACATTCAAAATTCAAATTATATCAAATAAAAGTGCCTAAAGTTCTATAATTTTTTATTAATATTTTTCGTTAGTACCCATAAATTATAGTTATAAATTTTCTTTGTATATTTTTGCAATTGACTTAGCCCAAGTTAAGTCATTTGCAAACTTTACTTTTTGGTTGTAAATTGCACAAACATAAATCCATTGTTAAGTAAATCAAAATCTATGCAAATTTATTGTGGCAGACTAAAATTTTTGCAAAAGTGACTTACAAATATTTGTAAGCAATATTTATGGCTTAAAATTTGAAGGCTTAAGCAAATCAGTTGTCTTCAATCTTAGCCACACCTGTGGCAACTACTAAAAACAAAGAAAAACAAAAGGCGAGACAAACAAACAACGAGGCGTATAAATAATAAAACAGCTGCTACACTTAATGTTGCAAGTTTGTTTTGTGCGTTGCATATTTATAGGCGCATAAAATATTGTCGTTTATTTTTAATTTAATGACAATGAGGAGGGTTGGACTCGGCTCGTAATTTCCATTGGTAATGGGCCTGTGGCAATTGCAATCTATCTTCGCATTTACGACAACAACAACAGCAGCAAAACAATTACAACAACAAATATCACATGGTGTGTGTGGCGATAATAAGGGCGGCGAGTCCTGCTCCTGCTCCTGCTCCTGCTCGCTGGTCAAAGCAACATCAGTCAAGTTGGCTCTGTTGTTGTCTGTTTAGTGCGCTTGGCACGTTGATAAAACATTTCATTTTATTTTATTTACAAAACACACGCAGCGTGTAACTGTAATGACCTTTAGACACAAATATAGGGTATGCTAGACTAAAAAAAAAATAAATGCAAGCAAATATTGAATTACGCTGCAATTAAAAATATATAAAATATATAAAAAAAATTTATTTTAATTGTAAATTAATATAAAATTAATTGCTTTATTTACTAAATTTAAACTGCAGCTTAGCAAGCAAATATTGAATTACGCTGCAATTAAAAATATATAAAAACTCAAAAAAAAATTTATTTTATAAAATTAATTGTTTTATATACTTGGCTAGCATATTTTATAGCCTATGCGCATTTTTTTTACACATTATGTATACGCGCTGTTGGTCATCAGTACATTTTGGCGCTCATTATTTGTATACGTGCGTTAAATGAGACGCGACGCGGTTTACCACGCCCATGCCCAGTGCAGCGCCCATTAGTTGCCTCATTTACTGTTACGTGCGTGAAGATTGCGTTATTTATAACGGTACAGCGCGCTTTCAAACGTAACAAAATAAAATAACTTAAAGCTAACTTTAAAAAGTTAACACCTGCCACATGCAGTGGCAAGCAGCACCCCCAACGCTTGTGCGCCACGCTGCATGACGCTAGTTCCTTAATTAAAAGCATCTCTACTACCAATTTGATGACTTGGCAGCAACAAAAAAAATTTACAAAAATTTTTTATAATTAAAACAATGCTCGACTAGCATATACCCTTTACTAGCTGCTGTTAATTTTAGCTGCTGCTCATTGTTGCGCAGTTTACAGGCAAACAACTTGCACTTCAACTCAAATTAAAACTCAAAACCAAACTTGCAACACACACACACACACATACACATACGCGTGTTGCAAGTTTCGGTGCAGCGTGTCTGCCTATCCGTGGCAGCTTCTAATTAATGTGCGCTAGTCCCCCCCCCCTGAAAAAGTTTGTGCAACATCAACAAGGTGAGTGCAGCTGCCACTAAAAGCAAAACGCACACACACACACACACACACACACATAAAGGCAATCAAAATCTCGCTCTCTCTTATTAAGTTAAGAATTTAATTTGCACTTGTGCTAACTTTAGAAATTAAAACGTTTGCTGACCAAATGTTTTTGCCATTAGCCCAGCAGGAAATTCTACTGCAACTAAATCAAGTTTTAAATTTATTTATACTCGAAATTGTTTGGCTTAATCAAAGCTCAAATTGCATAAGCTTGACGCTATTTAGTTGCAAGTTGTCTTATTGTTGCTTAACAAAAGCCTTTGTGTCATTTTGGCAGCTGCCAATTGGGCGCATTGTCAATGCCACTCAAAGTGGCATCAAAAAGTGTAGCAAAAGCGCTTGCCGCAAGGCATGCCACACAACACACAAACAACAATGCATGTAATTCAATATGCAAATTAACAACAACAATTTGCAGCGCAGTTTTTTTCCATACACTTTGCAACAAAATGCAAAAGGGGTAGCTTAAAGTTGCATAAATATAACAGTCAGAGCAGCAGAAATAAATAAAGCAAAAGTTAACTTTTTTTTATAAGCAAGACAATTGAGAGCGATTGAAGTTACTTCAACATTTTGTTGTGCTAGTTTTTCAGCATTAAGCGCTAAAGTTATTAAATACATAACATTTATTTTCAATACACATCCCTAATTCGAGCTACATCTGCAATTTATTCAAATTAATTCTAATACATAATTAATAGTTAGTTAAATAACTAAATAATCCATCAATCCAGCTGAATTTGAGATAACTAATAGCAATCTAATTCAATTCGACCTAGAATAATTAATTAAAATTATTGTAAATCCCAAATTTGAATTGTTAGCTAATTAAAAGTTAGTTAAATAACTAAACAATGCATCAATACAACTCAATCTAATAGCAAATTAATTCAATTCAATTCAACGCGATTAATAATATTATTAACGCTAAAAAAATTAAAACTATATAATTTATTAATTATTATTAAAAAGCGTAAATTTCAAACTATGCAATTTTTTCTATAAATTTTCTAATTTGTTTTCTCATCATATCTATAATCTACAGCAATTCGACCTATAATCATTCATGAAAATTATTCCTAAAAAAATATTAAGACTATTAAATTTACTTATTATTATTGTAGCGCGTAAATTTATAGCTAAACATTGCATCAATACAACTCAATCTGATAGCAAACTAATTCAATTCAATTCTATTCAACCTCGAATAATTAATATTATTATTGCTAAAACAAATAGCAAAGCAAACAAAGCGTAAATTTCAAACTATGCAATATTTTTTATAAATTTTCTAATTTGTTTTTGTAGTTTTTCTCATCATATCTACAATCTACATTAATTTGACCTATAATAATTATTTAAAATTATTGTTAAAATAAATATTAAGACTTTTTAATTTACTTATTATTATTGTAAATTAAAAAATTTATAGCTTTGCAATATTTTTTTATAAATTTTCTAATTTGTTTTTGTAGTTTTTCTCATCATGTCAACTCGACCTATAATAATTAATTAAAATTATTGCTAAAACTATAAAAAAGTGTAAAATTTACTAATTATGATTGTAGCGCCTAAATTTATAGCTATGTAATTTTTTTTATACTTTTTCTAATTTGTTTTGTAGTTTTTGTCAACATAACTTTGGCCGCAGCATTTGATTCTAATTTGCTTTTGTCATATCGAGCTGCTCTAACTCTTAACTAATAATTTGCAGCAGATTATTATTATAATATAATTTATGCAGTACTTGCTGCCAGCTACTATAATAAATAGCATATAGCTAACAGAATTCAACATTAAAAGTCACAATTATTTAAAATAAATTTTTCTTGGACATTTCCTTGCCATTTTATTTGCACTTTATGCCTATTTTAAGTAGCGCACGCAGTCTATGCTAAAATATAATATTCCAAGTCCTCTACGCTGCACATTTTTTATTAATTTTGCTTAATTGAGCACACATCGTAAAGCAGCAACCATAAACAGTAACAAGAGCGGCTGTAGTCACAACTATTGTGTGTGTGTGCGCTTTAGGTGGCTGTCAATTGTAGTGGCTGCATACAAACATTTAGCCGCTAACCAAAATCCATTTGAGTATCAACATATTTTGTCATTAGCTGGGGCTCGAACATGCAGACGGACCGGGACCCGGACCCGGACCCGGCACAAACAACCACAAAACAGCAGCAGCTGCCAAATGGTTGCCTCTGACATTGATAATAATGTTGCTGCTGCTGGGCTCCCATTGGGGCAACTAGCGGGTTAAACCACAAGCCAAACGACACACACACACATACAAACAAGCACACTAATACATAGAGCGAGCGAGTGGTACACAGCAGGCTGATACAGTAATTAATTAGACTTGCAGGCATTTTATATGAACTGCTGTTGTTGCTGCTGCTGCTGCTGCTGCTGCTGCTGCTGACGATTGCACGAGAAGCAGCAGCAGCAACACTAATTGAACATGAAATGGCATCCTTTGGCATTACCAATGTCATCATACCATCATCAGCACGAGCAGCAGTCGCCAATTCCAGTGGCAAGGCGCACTCCAGTTGCAGTTGCAGTTGCTTTGTAGCTACGACGAAAATTCATCAGCTATAGAGTTGAGTAGTTGCAGCAAATATACACTTGAAGCACACACACACACACTCGCACGCACACGCACACACACTTGAAAGGCTTGGCTACGCCTTGTGGCGCCTCCGCCTGGCAGGCAAAGCTCTTGCTCTAGTTTGTTGCTGCTCATTCATCTAAATCGTTGCACTTCAGTCAAAGTAGCCAGCGCACACACACACAGGCACACACACACACACACACACATATAGTGTGCGCTGCTGTGTGGGCGGCTGCTTTAGAAGATTTCAAATTAAATAAGCACAAATCAAATATTTTGCAATTTCTGTCACTGCGAACGTGGCAACGATTTGAGGCAAGGGTTTGTGGCATGCTGCATACTACCGCTTTTATTGTGGCTTGTTTGGCCAACTCAGACATTGATTTATGTGGTTGCCAGTCCGTAGTCGTTGCTGTTGCAGTTGTAGCTGCTGTCGAGTTTATTTGGCGTGTTGTTGGTTTATTGGCTGAAAAATTAAGTCGCTCGATAGTGTGTGGCAAGTGTTGAGTATGCCGGAAGTGATGAGGCATCCAGATTATGGTTGCCAAAGCGCACAGCTACCTGGCTGGGTGGCTTGTCTGTCTGTTGAGCTAAGCATTTGAGTAGCTTCTGCTGCTGCTGCTGCTGTTGTTGCTTAGCAACTAACATGGCTAACATGTCAGCAACATGCAACGAATTCGCAGACACTTAGCAGAGTTTAGTGCATAAGAGAGCGAGGCAAAAGCTCAAGAGTGCGTCAGCGCTTAAGATAAATGCGCTGTATTTTTATTTAATTTATTTGATAATTAATTATTATGCAACAGGCTAAGCAATAACTAAAGTAAGGCAGGCCTAGCTACTAAGTAAATCAACTGCAAATGGCTGTAAAAATTTCATATAAAAAATGACAGTTAACATAATTTTAATTGTCAATTTAGTTTAGTTGTTTTCCAACACTGCTACAAATTGATAAGCACAATGTTTGGCTCGCTAAAAAAGTTGAACCAGCTTGAAATGATAAATACAGCTGCCAAATTTTGAGACCCAATAAAAGCTAGATTAAGAAAAAATAAGCTAGAATAAGCTAAACACAAAATTTGTGTCAAAACTCATGTGCAGAGCTAAAAAAAAAGTTCATTGCCTGCAAATTTTATTGAATTATGAAATAAATTACCGTATCGACGTATTTCCGCGAAAGTATCGCATGTCACTTTTTATTAAAATTGAGATTTTAATGCAAACTTGTGCTAAAGTCCATCATTTATCATCTGAATAAATATTAGAATGATATTCTCTATAGTTATAAAGATAGAGCAAAATTACTTCTTTGATTTTGATCAGGGCTATACCAGAAATAAATCATTATAAACGCTCTTATGTAAAATTTGTTTTTTTGACATACGAGCAAAATTAAAATAAGCTAAATTTCAAGCTATTTGCAAATTCTATTTCACTTTCAAAAAAAGCTGAATCTAGCTTATAATAAGCCACTTAAACATTTAAAAGCATTTAGATAATAAGTAATTAAAATAAGAGCAGCTGCTAATTAGCTAAATAAATATGCAGTTCATTTAATTTAATTTAATAAGTTAAACAGTCAATAGCAATCAACACTTTTAGTTATTATATTAGTTTGTATAATAATTAATGCTTGTAAATAAATAAATTATTAAAGTTAATTTATTAGTAGGTACATTGATATACATTTAAAATTATATTTGATATATATTTGGTTAGTTGACATTACAAGAAATTAAAAGTAATTATAAAGCGCAGCTTAGCCCAATTAGCTAAATAAATATGCATTAAGTTAATCAGTCGATGGCTTTAGTAGCTAGCACTCGCCACTTAGTTATTATGTTATAAATAATAAGTTAATTATAAGATGCTTCGTTATTGGTTACTTGACATATGCCAATTAGCTAAATAAATATTCGCTTTACTTTAATTTAATTTAATAAGTTAATTACTTGATGGCTTTAGTAGTTTAGTTATTATATTAGTTTGCTATAATAACTAAACTTGTAAATAAATAAATAAATAAATAATAACTTAATTATTAGTAGGTATATTTATTTTATTTATTATTTATTATTATGTACTTATATCTTTTCATTATAAATAAAAAAAATTTATATAGTTAATTAATATTCCTCGCTCATAATACCTGCGAGCAATTTGCTAAATAAATATTCACGTTAAATTTACTTATAGATAAGTTAGATCAGCTCGATGGCTTTAGTAGTTAGTTATTATTTAGATTTGTTTATATTATACATTATACTTGATTAAAATAAATTGTCATAAATCAATAATCGAATATAATATTATTAGAAGTAAACTCTACTTTAAGTCATATATCTTTTGTGATTTTGTTGACATAAATAATAAATATGCGCTATAATGTCTTATAATGTAAGGATCTCCTAACATAGAGTTTATGTACCTCAAATATAGCAAAATTATAATATAAAATATAAATTAAAGTCTATTTAAATAAATAAAAATAAAAAAATGCAACTTAATGAATACAAGTTACTCGATACATTTTACTATAGTTAGCCCCAAGTGTTGCAAATTGCCAAAAGCAAAAAAAAAGGAAAGTTAACTCTTATCAGCTAACATAACTACTCGCTCCCAGCGCTGCTGCGCTCTTATGCAAAATATTTGCAAACATAACAGCAGCCAATTCCAATGAATTCATGTGAGCTGCAAAGCTTTTTTGCTCTCTCCCGGATTTTGCCTTTTGTCAGTTGTAATTCAACTCAAAATCAGTTGCAAGGTTGCATTTTACGATTAATATTGTGCGTGTGTGTGTGTGTGAACTGACGTTAGACAAATAAACAGAGTCACAGTCATTTTTGTGCCGCATCATCGTCGAGACGCAGCGCTGCGTAGACAGTAAATTAATATTTGTTTGCATTTAATTTGTTAATAAACAAATTGCAGTTGCTGATACAACAAACTGCGCTGTAGTGTGGAGACTTCAAATGGCTGCGAACGCATCAGCTGGTGAGTTTTTCTCTTTTGCTTTTTGCGCTTTTGCTGGCTAATTAGGCAGCGAACGAGCTAAATTATGACAAATTAAAATGCAGCCAAGCGCTGCGCGTTTGAACAATAGCAGGTGGGTCAGTCAGTCAGACAGTCAGTGAGTCCAGCTAACCAACACATGCGCACTGCATGCAACAGCCGCCGTAATTATCCAACAAAAGAGGCAGCCAAATGGTCATAGCTGGCCGCCCCCCAAAAGGGTGACGAGACAAAAGCGCCAGGTGGGGTGTGGGGTTGGTGGGTTGAGTCTGGCCGTTCGTCACGGCCGTTTGTGGCTCATTGGGTTCGGGTAGTCGTAGCAATTTTTCACGTTTCTCGTCGCTCGTCTCGTCCCCACAAAAACATAAATTAACCGAAACGTATTAATTCTTTTTTATTTTTCGCTGCCGTGTCCTTTTTTATATGCGTGCAAAAATTTATGCTTGAATTAAATATGATGACCAAAAAAGCAGTCGCAGCAGCCGACAATGTTGATGGGGCCGCCACCGTCGCCGCCTTTTTATTTACACATGTACAACACGGCGTATGCGCTACGTAATATACGCACAGCACAGGCTACAATTAATCTTGCCGGCCAGCATGTTTTATGTGCTTTCTTCGCAGGCGTCTCTCTGTGTGTGTGTGTGTGGCCAACAGGCTGCGGCTGGGTTATAATTGAATTTTCATAGCCATTACCAGGGCGTCAGTGTCGTCGTCGGCGTCGTCGTCTCTCGACTTGGTCATTATTTAAATGTAACGACGCTTTATTATTACGGCAATCGAAAGCAAATGATTCTGGCTTTATAAATATAAATCAAATTAGCAGCGCCAGTAGCCAAAGCGGCGCTCAAGTTGCGTCTAAGCAGCTGCCACATGTTGCACGGCCATTTTGGCCAACTTAATGTATAAAAAAATGAAAAGGACAATAGCACAGAAATATACTTAAGAACTTCACTAAAACGACATTTACAACAAACAGCAGCAGACTGTAAAATTTTAGAAGATTAAATGGCAAGAACATAATTTATCTACTGGGAGGTAATAGACAGAGACATAGGTAGAAAGTAGAGTAGAGCTTTATAGAGTTGAAAGTAGAGCTGATAGAGTAAACAGTGTTTATGTAGATTTAAAAAATTGTTTAAGCTGCTTACCGTTAAGCGTGAGATTGTTGCTCGTTAAGCTGCAAGAGATAAAGATATAGCATTAGTTTAAAGCGTGTAATAAATTTTAGCTATTTGTTTAAATATGTAGTTAATAACTAGAAGAGTGGCATATTTTAGAAATGGGCATTTCCAGCTCGCCTCATGCCTTGATCATGCCAAATAGTATAATGAAATTTTAACACAAAATATTTTAATAGTATAACAAATAGTTCTGCATTATTAGCTCATGTCACTCTGCTAAGAAATTAGCAATTTGTTTAATTTAGTTCCAGCAATGGGAAAACAATTCTTAATTCTAATTTGATTAATGATTCCTAATTCTTCATTCTTAATCCTTAGCTCTTAGACTATACTATATATAGTTAATTTATTAGCAGAGTTGCATTTCCTTTCCAACCCAAGCTCTACTCATTAATGATTTGTTAATGAAATTTATACACAAC
The DNA here is from genome assembly GCF_011750605.1 of Drosophila busckii. Classification (NCBI taxonomy): domain Eukaryota; kingdom Metazoa; phylum Arthropoda; class Insecta; order Diptera; family Drosophilidae; genus Drosophila; species Drosophila busckii. The sequence continues at coordinate 20,741,048 of NC_046607.1, read as the reverse complement.
AATTTATAGATTATAACAAACGAATATTTCTGCATTATTAACTTAAGCCACTCTTCTAATAAATTAGCCATTCAGTAATTGGAAAACAACTTAATTGTTAATTCTTAATTCTCAACGCTTTATTTGTAATTCTTAGTTGCTAAGTCTTTATTCTTTACTCCTAATTCTTAATTCCTAATTCTTAATTGACATTTCCAGCTTAAACTCCGCTCATGCCTTAAGCATGCAAAATAGTATAACGAAATTTTAACACAAAATAGTTTAAAGTATAACAAATAGTTCTGCATTATTAGCACATGTCAAACTTCTAATAAATTAGCAATCAGTGTTATAGCAATTTAATTAATTAGGTTCCAACAATTTGAAAACAACTTCATTGTTAATTATTAATTCTTATTTCTTATGTGATTTCAAATTATTCATTCTTAATTGCTGATTACAACAAACTTTATTCTATTGCCTCTGATTGTATTATTAATATATTTCTTTTAACTTTTTTAACTATTAATAATTAGTACTGAGCTAAACCACTCCCAATCTATAAGCTTATCAAATTTAAAAACAAAAACATATTTTAAATACTTTTATATATAATTTTAAATATTTTTTGTAATATTTTTCTTTTATCGTTGACTGTTCATAGTTGACATTGAATAAATATATAAACATATATAAATTAATTATTAATTTCTTTTTCTTATTTCCTAATTCCTAATTCTTCATTATTAATCCTTATCTTTAAATTTTTAATTCATTATTTATTCATAATTCTTAATTTCTTATTCCTAATGCTTAGCTCTTACTTCCTAATTCTTATTTCAGAATTCTTCATCTATATTTTCTTTATTTATAATCCTTAGCTCTTAATTTTTAATTCCTAGTTCTTAATTCTTTATTCATAATTTTTAATTCCTAATTTTTAGCTCTTACTTTCTAGTTCTTATTTCTAAATTCGAAAGTTTCTAAGCGAATTACGTTAAGTTCAGACTTGTTTCATTGTAAATTATTAATTCTTATTTCCATATTCGTGATTCCTAATTCTTCATTCTTAATCCTTAGCTCTTAATATTTAATTGCTACTCCTGAATTTTTTATTTATAATTCTTAATGCCTTATTCCTAATTCTTAGCTCTTACTTCCCAATTCCTACTTCTGAATTCTTCTTTTATATTTGACTTGTTTAAACTATTATAAACTTTATATATTGCAGTTAATTTTCTTGTTGGCGATCTGGTATTTGCCCAAATGACCGGCTACATACCATGGCCGGCCAGACTCTTGGACAACTCACATGAACGCCAGGCCAAAGTGCAGTTCGTATTGACTCAAGGCATTTATAAGGTAACTTATGCCAAACTCTGGCCCTACAATGAGCAAAGCAAAGCGCGATTCGTAACTGCGGATACGCTGGCCTATGAAGATTTCAGTGATGCAATGAGGGAAAGCGAGCAAATGTGCGAGGGAAGTAAACAGAAGAAATGGGAGCTGGATTTTGTCTATGAATTGCGACGCCAACGCGCATTGCTGGAGGTGGAGCCATTTTTTATACAACAAGTGAATCAACTGCGTCGCACTTTAACGCGGCAAAATCAAAACTATGCGGCAGCTCAATTGGCGTTTCAGGAGCTGCTCGAGATGCACCAGTTGAGCCCGTTGCTGATGTTGCGCAATAAGGAGGCAGTGGATGCTATCAAAGAGTTGTGCCGCTTTAAATCGCGTCGTTTGAACGATAGATATGAAGCAGAGCATATGCGAGACTTGGCTAATTATCTTGTGGAACGTATGACGTCACTTTTTCCCGAAAATTTCCACACACCCAATTTCTGGGATAAATACAGCGCGTTAGTTGCAATTTACAGACGTTATACTGCGGATATTGCTTAATGCAAAGTCAATAGCAGCGTAAGCCATAAATAAATAAAATGTTTTTAGTTAGAACAAATAAATAAACATGTCAAGCGCTGTAGTGACAAATATGTGTGTGTGTGTGTGTGTGTTGGCCTATGTCAATGCGAGAGCTAAACAATCAATCAAAAAAAAATTAGACAAATTATTCTTGTACCTAAACAATGGGAAATGTTTGTCTGTGGGTTGGTCAAGCAAACAGCATTTGGCTGACAGGCAAAAAGGCCAAAGGCAAATTCAATTTGAGCTGTCAAAAATCTAACCAATATTGGCTGCGCTTTGTGTGCATGTGTGTGTGTGTGGGCGTTGCTATCAGCGCCGCACAATCGATTGAAAACATAAATGAAACTGACAGCCAGCAGCATGCGCAGGTAACGTTGCTAGCCCAGCCAGCCAGCAGCTCCTCCTCATTGTTGTCCTTCACCTTTTTGCTGGCTTTGAAGTCCGCCCCCTGCCCTGCCCAGCAGGCTTGGGCTCCATTGTTTACAATTGACGCCAGCTGTGCTAAAGGTGTTCATGTGTAAAAGGCATCGAATTAATTTGACATTTACTTTTGCCAACTGTCAGCTCAAACGCCCTGACATATGCACAGTTAACAGTCACACACACACACGCACAGCTGAGATTACAGCGCTGCAGCCAAAGCTTTTAAAGAAATTAGCCTCGCATAATTTTTATACGACAATTTTTCGTCAACATTATAAACATTATAAATCAAATATGTACTAACAAGCGGCGTACGCTAAGCAAATAATATTCTTGTTTGTTTTGCTTTTTTTTTAATTTACCTAAAATGTTGTTCGCACACGTGAAGCAGCATTAAAAAAAAAAACTAAAAGCAAAGCAGGACATGAACAATTTTCAAGGCGTCCCCATTGTCAGCAACTTGAAACGCGCACAGTGGTATAAATTAATAAATTTGAAATTAAAACGAAAATAGCGCAAGGCGTTGGCGAGCTTAAGCTAGCGCCATTTGTTGCTGGATGACAGTGTGTTTAATTAGCTTGCGATTAACAGCTGTTAAGCTTAGCAGAGCGCAACAGTTGAGCTCAGCTGTTGAGCAGTGCTGATCGCCATTTTTAAAAAGTTGCATACATATGCTGCTACTTTTTAGAACGTAGTAAATAGTAGTATACTAATGCTTATACTTTCTAGATCGTAGTAAAAAGTAATATACAAATGCTACTGCTTTCTAGATCGTAGTGAAAAGTAGTATACACATGCTACTACTTTTTAGAACGTAGTAAAAAATAGTATACTAATGCTAGATCGTAGTAAAAGGTAATAAACAAATGCTACTGCTTTCTAGATCGTAGTAAAAAGTAATATACAAATGCTACTATTTTTTAGAACGTAGCAAACAGTAGTATACTAATGCTAGATCGTAGTAAAAAGTAATATACAAATGCTACTGCTTTTTAGAACGTAGTGAAAAGTAGTATACACATGCTACAACTTTTTAGAACGTAGTAAATAGTAGTATACAAATGCTACTACTTATAAAAAGTGTTGCTCTGCTTTAGTTTTGAAAAAAAAAAACAGTTTTCTGTCTTAATTATTATTATTATCAATCAATTAATTTTGCTTTAAGCCTAAATTAGCGAGATTTATGTTTATTTTATTTATTTATTTAATGTCAACTATGAACAGTCGACGATAAAAGGCAAAGATTACATAAAATATTTAAATTTGAATTTAAAATTAGTTAAAATGATGTTTTTATTTTTAAATTTGATAAACTTATAGATATTTATGTTCTATTTTGCATACAGTTCGCATAGCTTTTGCACCACTGTGCACCAATGCTATTATGTCATAAGCACCGCTACTTAGTGGCGGATTTTGTTTTTATAGCAAACGCTGCTGCCGTCCAAACGCGACCAGCAACAACATTAAGTCCCTGGAGCTGTTTGAAGTTCTTAGAGTATATGTTTTTATTTATTTTTTGTATAGGTGTGTGTGTGTGTGTGTGTTGTCTACTTAGCCATGGCTTGCTCATCAACAACAACAACAACAACAACAACAACAACGCTAATGTATATTAAAGTTGGCTATGACTTGTGCTAATTTTATTAAATTTTGGTACACTAATGAATTGATTTTGGTAGCTGCCAAATCAAACAAGCATTGAAATATAATGAACTATACAAATGTAACTGCGGCTGTATAATTTATGTGCCGGCGCCTGATGTTTATCAAAATTAAAAGGGGAGCGCCAGCTTATCGCTCACAGCAACAGCAACAAACCTTTCGATAAGTCAAAACAGCAGCAGCTGTGATTTATACAAAGCGCAAGCTACGAAATTTTAAGTGCAAGCGCAGCAAATAGCAAATTTTTTTATAATAATTTTGTTACTAATTAAAAATTGTATATTTATCAAAGTTAGAGTCAGCAAAGCAATTTGCCAAAACAAACCACAGAGAAAAAAATATATGCACATATGTGTGGCAAGTGCGAGTGAGAGCGCAAGTGAGTGTGTGAGTGAGAGCGCACACACATTTTTGCGGGCAAAAAGATTTTGTTGACAGAAGTTTACAATAAAGCGAAAGTTTAATGCACAAGTTTTTTGCTCAACGCGCTTAGCTTTGAGGCAATGAGTTGGTTGTGTAGTGGGGTGGGGTGGGGTTGAGTGGGTTGGGGTGCCGCTCTGGTCTGTTTGCGCAACTTACAGCCAAAGTAAACTCATTACCAATGCAAACAAACAGGCGGCGAAACTTTTGCACAACCAACGAGCAACTATTTGTGTGTGTGTGTGTGTGATATGAAAATCATTAAAAAGCGTATAAAAAATAATTAAGTGCACGACGTGCACGCATTTCAAACTAAATGGCATATTAAGTATACGACACATTGCAACATTGAGCTTATGCTCAACCACAACAAATTGTCAAATTATTTGTTTTATTCGCTTGCACATATTGTCCACGTTAATTAACATATAATAATGAACATAAATGTTGGCACATATGCAATTATTTATGCCCTTTGTATTGCAATTAAAACAAAAAAATTAGTTATTGTTTTGTTGGCTACCCCAAGGGGGGGTCAGCAAAAGTTAAAAACATGTTTAATCGCATTTGCTTCTAATTGAACAATATGTGCGTATAAATTTAATTAGTAACAAATTATAAAATAATTTGCATATTCTTTTTACGCTCTAATTGCGCTGCATAGTTATAAATTATAAAATGGCGCTTGTACAATTTTTGTTGCATACGTTTGGGCTGCTGATGATTTTTATTTTATAAAAAATGTAATTTTTGGCTTGTTTTAAAAATTTAATTGGCAAACATGTTTGCGCTAAATTCCAGCGCATTTATATACCCCAACTAAAGTCGTATATTGTTAGCTTTGTGGTACATTGTACATTGTTTTTGTGCATTGTTGTGCACATTGTGTTAAATGTAATTAAAATGCGGCTGACAATATCAGAGGACAGCAGCGCAAGCTTATTGAACAGTGCAGTAATAATTAATTGAAATATGTGCCACAGTCTGTGTGTGTTGCTGGCGTTGCAACAAGCCAATGTTGCATGTTAGCTGCTCAGGTGAGCTGCCTGTTAATTTATTAATAAAATTGATTAATGGACTGTGGCTAAATATGATCAAGTATACGCCAAGTTGTCTGCGTAGCCAAAACCACAAGCTGCTGCTGCCGCTGCTGCTGATAATCACATTGACTTAAGCACTTAACAAATAATGCGCTTAGCGCCGCAGCTAGCGAACTGTGCGGGGCGGGGCGGGGCGTTCACTTTTCATAAACTGATTACTACAAATAGCAAATCCCCCAAGCTGTACGAACGAACATTGCCCAAGCACTCAAAGCTTAGAAACTCTAACCAATTAAGAACGCATTTCATGCTAATCGCTGTAACCAACAACAACAACAACAGCTCAGCTCGCTGCGCTCTCTCTCGCATTTGCTGCAGTTGAGTGCATTTCGTTTTTAAATGAATTACAAGCAAAAATATGGCGCAGCGCAGAAAGTTTTCACTCAATGGTCATTAAGCAGCTGCCGCTTGGACGCCGTCGACGCCGCCAAATGTTAATCAAGCTAAAGCGCAAAATCACAAAACACAACAAAGCACAAAAATTGTGTAATTAACATTGAGTGGGGGGAGAGCAGACAGCGCTTTGACTTTCAACTGAATTTAATTAATTAGCATTTGGCAACAATTCTTACGCGTCGCGTCTATGGCAACAACAACAACAACAACTGATGACTCAGTGCTGCAAGCTGGCGACCAATTTGTGGCTTAAACTTAAGCAGCCTTCGATATTGAAACAATTACGCTCAAAATATTATCGAGCCTCATGATGACGTTGACTGTTGTGCTGCTGCTTGTTGTTGTAGCCGCAGCTGCTAATGACGCTTGCTGCCTAAGCTTTTAAGCGGATATCCTTATACACACACACACACACACGCATACATAAGTAACAGTTGTATTTGGGGCGGCTAATTAGCAGCCAGTGGCTTTTGCCTACAAATATTTTAATTAAAAATTGATGTGCACATCACATTTGCATATTATTTATACATTTATTACAAATATAACAGCAAACCACACAGACACACACATAGAAACTGTAGCTTGACTAGCAACTAAATTAATTCAATTTGCTTGCAAGTCTGACAACAAATTGAGTGCAATTTAATTTTTAAATTAAAGCATATAATTTAATTTATTAGCAAAAGTACTGCATGCAATTTACAAAAATTTGTGCAGCATTTTGGCATTTCAATTAAATAAAAATTTACTTGTCACACAGCACAACTTGCCACACACACACACACACTAAAAGCTGCATGTGTATAAACACATATTTTTATAGTTGTGTGTGTGTGTGTGCTTAGCAAAGTGTCGATTTGCAGCTTGACGATTGAAACAATAACGCTAAAAATCGATGGCAAATATTGTGTATTACCCAATGCCAATGCAGCGATATCTAAATATATAAATGCACACACACACACACACACACACAAAAACAAACAAACGCGCACAATATTTGTAAAACTGCAGCAAAGTGCAGCGCAAAGTAAACAGCAGCAGCAGGAAAGCGAAAAAAAGAAAGTGAAAAATAATGTAGCATACATTGTGGCATGCACGTGACGTGTTGCAAATATAGAAAAACCAGCATATGGTCTACAGTTATATATACAATCTATATATAGACACACGCGTCATCTAGTGCGCAATCATTAAAATAGTCGCAGCGCGCTAACAATTATTTATGAAAAATTCGCATATTTCTAACAAAGCTTATTGTAAGCTTTAGTAACAACGTTTGTTAGCATAGAGAAAAGTGTTAAATAGACTATAACATAAATATAATTGCGACATGTGGCTGATACTGCGTTGGCTTTGTTTATTGTTAACACAATTAACAGCTAAAGGGCATAGACTGTAGAGTTAAGTTAATGAATTTATAAAGAGCAGCACATTTCATTAGAAGTAACACATACATAGACATATGAAAGAACTGATGAATCTAGAGTAATTTGAAGAATTAACTTTCACTATCGCCGATTCCGTTTATGGGTCTGCAACTGGATTACACGGAGTTCATGTTTTAATTGCAACAACATTTTTTAATTTGTTTACTTCGTCATTTTATAATCATTTTTCTAAAAATCATCACTTTGGGTTTGAAGCTGCTGCTTGATATTGACATTTTGTTGATGTAGTTAGATTATTTTTGTATATCACAATTTACTGATTTATTTATAAAGTATAAAAGTATATATGAATTTGTATTAAGCTTGTAAAGTGGTTCACAAATCCGAAAATAAGGATATACTAGTTATTATTTTGAGCAATTAGTCTGGTAAGTTTATTTGCGCAATTGTGAGCTGCAATCTTTAGCATTGATTAGTTATTATTTGTTATTAACCCTATTCTTAAATCTCTGTTCAATGCAATGAATTGTGATGTTATTGGAATGGAAATATCTTAATCCATTAAAAATATGCGAGCCAGAGACATAGAAAGAGACCTACAGGTTGGAGATATGCTGCAACTACAGGCCAAAAATTATTATTATAGATTGGATTACGCGGGTCGAAGAAGACTTAAGAGGCCACAGCCCCAAGACTTGTCAACTAGGTTTATAACCTAGTTATTCATACAGCCTATTATAGTATTATTTTATTATAGTATAGTTTAGTTTAATTTAGTAAATTTTAAATAGGTAAAGTTGCCACATAGGTAATAGCCACTATTTAAAAGCAAAACACACATCTGGAAATAAATTGAATTTTATAATTCATTAGAAGTTTCGCATATATATGAAAGAACTGAATGATACTGAATAATTTAAGTAGCACTTTAAGCTTATTAACTATGTAAATCTAAAATCGAAAATAAGTATATATTAGTTTTTATTTTGAGCAATTACGCTGCTAATATTGAGCTGAAATCTTTAGCATTGATTAGTTATTATTTGTTATTGACGCTCGTCTTTAAATCTCTGTTCAATTAAATGAATTTTGATGATAATGGATATCTTAATCCATTAAAAATTACATATATGCAAATTCCGAATTCTTTTTATTCTGAAGACAACATTAGTATTTAAAGCAACATAAGTATTGCAAATTAACAGAGCAGAACATTAATTGCCAATAAGTTGGCCCCCAATTTCAAATCTATCAGCCACAAAAGCTATATAAATGTTACTAACACTAAACTCTGCATCTGCTACGTTCGCTTTATGTATAAATATATTTTCTTCATTTATACTAATACTACTACTACTAAGTAGCTAACAATTCAAAATGCTTAATGCTGGCAATTCAATCTATAAATATATTTTGTACATTTATGATAATTTCTACTACAAGATGGATGATAATTCAAATGTATAAATGGCTATGGCCTCGCATATTAGGCCAATCCAATCTGCAAACCAAAGATTTGCCCGAAAACTCATTAGGACGCAAATCTTTGACAAGCAAACAATGTAGACCGCGTTGCGTATTCATCACTAGAGACAGAACACATACGATAAGCCGAGCATATAATTGATTTAAGTCGCAGGCAGCTTAGCAGCGACTGGAGACAGAGAAATTTGCACGTGCTGTCTCATGAGCGGAGGACAACGACAGTTTAGACAGGCACCAAATTGATTTGCAATAGGCTGGGCCTGGCGTTAGATTGTGTTAATTTTACGCTAAATCTGCTGCCGTTGATAAACTTTGACATTGATGAGTTAATGATGATGGGAATATAACACAAGCAAAAATGTCAAGCGAAGAGAAGACGCAACGCCGACGCCGACGCCGACGCGTTTGCTTGTTAACTTTTTCCGTCTGTTTTTATGGCCGCAAAACTTTTTCGACGACTTTGTCATTTGTCATGGGCGCTAGATATGCCAAAAATTAAGTCGAAGTCAAAGCCAAGTACTTTACTTAACTCAACATTGATGAGCCAGGCCAGTTGAGTATATAAAACTGTTTAATTAAGCACTTAGAATTAAGTAACTAGCCATATTAATGTTTGCTAGCTAATTATGATGAATGTGCAGTCTATATAGACAAGTCTAATTGCTTATAGCTAACTGTAAAATCAATGCTGAATTTTTTGCATGCAACTTGCAACTGCCTTTTGAATTTTTTGTTATGATTTTGCCTCTGGTAGCCAAACTTTAATTAAAACCTGTGCAAACTTTATTGCAAAAATTTCAACCTTAACATTTTTTTGCACAACGAGCACAACCAATTTACTCAAAACGCATTTTACCTCAGGCATACTAACATTACTTTATACAGACAGTTCAACAAAAAAAAAAGAATAACACAAATAAACAGTTTTTCGTTAAGAGTAACCAAAAACTCAATTTCCGTTTGGAAAACTCATTTAGCATTTTTGGTTGTTTTAAATCAACAACAAGTAACAGAGGCTCAGAGGCCACAAGTACAAACAAACAGCAACAAGCGTGGCCAACAAAAAAGGCAGCAGCAGCTCAATGGAGCCGCGCGCATTGCTCATGTGCATGTACACAATTAATTCACAATAAAACAATCAATTGATTACAATTGTATCCGTTTGCGTAACGCAATATCCTTTTATAAAATCAATGCAAACAGTTTGTTAAAGCAAAAGTTGCTGCTTAAGTTTGACAAGTTGTCACATTTAAAATAAAGTGGCTAACTAACATTAGGCAAATGTTAATTGTGCTTTTGACAATAGACACATTTGCGCGTTAAACTAACTTACCTAGCAGCATAAGTTACAGTTGCTAGGCGGGTAACTAGCGCTGTGTGAAGTGCTGGGGCGTTTCAAAAGTTAACACTAGTCAAAGTTAACCAAATTTTGTTGCATACTTTGCAGCGACGCTACACAAAACACACTGAGGCGGCAACAAACCCAACAACAGGCAGTGCGCTGTGTACGCCACTGTATGAGAATAGATGCTGGCTGACTAACTGGCTGGTTGGCTGCTGTGCTAAAAGTTGCGCCAAAATGCTAAAACGCAACGGGGCGCCTCAGCAGCAGCAACAGCAACAGCAGCAGCAGCGCATTATGATGAAATCGTTTAAGCATGCCAAAGCACAATGGATGTGCCACAATAAAAATCGGCTTAAAATGCAAAATGCATGCAGCAATATATGCATATGCAGGCAACACTTGCGTTCGTACTGAAGTTAGTTGCAGCTAAATATTAATTTATATATAGCTGCTCCATAGTGCGCGCCACCCACAGTGCACTATGGGAAAAATTACCAGTTTAAGAGACCAAAACCCATTTTTCAAAAGTCGAAAACTAAAAATTTTTTAATTGGAACTCATTCAGGAAAGAATTATTATTAATGTTGCGTACCAGAAATTTCAATAGATGGCGCCACTACAAAGATATCAGCTGTCAAACACAGCTGTTGCAATAGCAAAGCACGTGCGTTTGAACTTGCTAAGTTTTGTATGCAATTTATAAGTTCATCAAAAACTAACAAATACGCGATAGAAGTAAAATTTTTGAAATGCATTCGATGAAGTGAGGCTTTTATTATGTATTTGTGAATTTCAAATGTTAAAATCACTCTTGCTGTTCCCAGAATAATGAGAAATGTGTAGGCAGTCTTACAAATAAAGAAATTGCATTATGTCTCACTTTTCAATAGATATTCAAAATGAGTCCAGAGGAGTCCATCAATGAAATATATTCGGTTTTGTAGATTTTTTAATTCTCTTTTAAATGGATATAGTTAGAAAAGCCACTTTTAGCCACTTTCCGAGATATTTAAGTTTTTAGGATATAACCTCAGATATGAAAATGGAGATTTCGTGGAAAATGGCATGAAGCGGTTCAGAAAAACAAAAGGGAGGTCTACCAAACCTGAGACACAATTAGAAACTCAAATAAAGCTTTAATTAATGACTAAAAAATTTTAGCTACCGTTGGCACAAGTGAAGCATTAGTTAAATCGATTTCAGTATTTTAAGGTGATGCCACGCCACTGTCGTCAAAAAAAATATCCTTAAAAATTATTTTAGCATTTTCCACAAATTCTATGCCAATGTTTTTAAATTTAAAAAAAATTGTTGTTTTTTCCTAAAGGGGCGGTGCCACGCCCACAATTTTTTAAAGTAATAACCTACGGTCACATAAGCCTAATGCAAAAAACCAAACTGAAATATCTTGCTCCGTTTTTGTGTTTTTAATTTTGGCCTCTTAAACTGGTAATTTTTCCCATAGTGCAGTGCAACTAAAAGCTATATACGCATATTTAATGTGTATGTGTATGTGTGTGTGTATTGCAAACTGACTTAATTAACGCGCTGCCTGCCTGCGCTATGACGTCAGCGCTGCTTTTTATTGAAAATCTAACTCAGTTCACACACAGCCTGTCAAATTATTTGCGGCGTACTCAACTTTTATATATACTGACCCATATCGTAAGCTAAAACATGAGCCAGCACTCATTGCATGTGGCCAGGCACTTAACTCAATTTGCGCGCCAACAACAACGTTGTTGATTTTATTTGTTGTTGGGCATATTAACAACGACACCAGCCGTATTGTTGTTATTATAGCCAACTGCTGTCTTGGCTGCGAAAATTGAATTGTCAGTGCCAAATGCAATTTAAAAGCTTTGCTGATTTTTGCTTTTAAAGTCAACACAAATTACATGCATTGGCACTATTAAAGTAAAAATTGTCATTAGTTCGGTTTGTCAATGAGCTGCAAAAACAAAAAAATGCCACTTGAAGCGCCACTTAGTACATGCGCCACGCTTTCACCCTCGCTCTCTTGCTCTTGTCATTTGTTATGCCAGTCACGTGCTTACAATGACACACTAATCATGCTGTAAAGTATAAAACTGTAATGCAAAAAGCACAACTGGCAGCAGCAGCATCAGCAGCAGCAGAAGAAATGAACATTAGACTGACAACAGCAGCTGCATGTCACACATTATCGAATTGCACAAGGCAAATTTGCTGGCAGCAAGTCAAAAACGTTAAGCAGAGCAAAAGTGAGTCAAGTACAAACCAAAAATACACTAAACTTAAATTTAGTAATAATATTTGTTAGTTGAAAACTCAAGCAAGCGCTACAAACAACAAACTAAAATACAAATTTTTTTTTTGTTTATTATTATACAAATTTTAAATATTTTCCAAAATTTTATTCTTGCTCAAAAGTATGCAAGTAACTTTTCTGTGCTTGATTTAGCTTGTAAATTGTGCATGAGCAACTAAGAAAAATAATAAAAATCTATAAAATTTCAAACAATTATTTTTAAAATTTTTGTTTTACAAACTAATAAATTTTAAATATTTTTTAAATTTTATGCTGGCTCAAAAGCAAGCAAGCAACTTTTCTGTATTGGACTTAGCTTGTAAATTGAGCATAAGAAAATCAGCAAATATTATTTTTAATATTTTAAAAAACAAGCTAATGAATTTTAAGTATTTTAAAATTTTATTCTAGCTTCAAAAGAAAATTTTCTGTGCTTGATTTAGCTTGTAAATTGAGAATGAGCAACTAAGAAAATAATAAAAAAAATCTATAAAATTTCAAACAATTATTTTTAAAATTTTTGTTATACAAACTAATGAATTTTAAATATTTTGTAAGTCTTATGCTTGTATTCTTTTAAATAAAAATGAGTTGAGTTTTTATTTTTAACATTTTTATTAGCAACTAAATAAATTTTTAACACTCAATTAAAATTTCGTTCGCATAATTTTTTTGAAATTGCCAAATTAAGCATTACACCCTCTTTAGATAGTGTGTTTGGTCTTCACCACCCACGCAAAGTGCGCAAAGGAAAATAAAAATTGAATTTGCCATGCAAACGTTTTTGACTTGAGCAAAATTCAAGCGAACTGAGCTGAACTCAACTGAACTGAATTGAACTGTAAGCTGTGTGTGTTAGTGTGTGTGTGTGTGTGTGCGTGGTGAGTTTCCTAACTGAATAAAAACACATAAATGCGACACACACACATAAGCACACAAGCGTATAAAATATTTGAGCATATGAGAGAGCAAATGACAGCAAAACAAAGAAATAAGCAAGCGGCTGTGGCTGAGGCTGAGGTTGAGGCTGAGACTGAGGCAAGAAAACTCGTTAAAATTCTAGAAAAATACTGGGATATGAAAGCAGAAATATAAACACGCGCGCATAGAGCGCGAAGATTCAACAAATGACAAAGCAACAGTAAGGCAGCTAAGCTAACAGTGTGTGGGTGTGTGTGTGTGTGAGAGCGCATGTATGTGTGTGTGTGTGAGCTGCTAAGCCTGGCAAGTAAAAAGTGTAAGCATTTTGTGCCTCACTGCTTGTGTCTGTGTCTGTGTTTGACGTGACTGCTGCTTCCATGTGTATGTGTGTGTGTGCTTAGAGGGTTGCTCTGTCTATGTGTGTGTATGTGTGAGCGCAAATTACAGACTAACAAGTGGTCGTTGACTGGCAAACCAGCGAGGCAGACAGCGCCAGCCACGACAGTTGATTTGATTTGACAGCAAGACATGACATTTGGGTTGCCGCCATCAGCATCAGCGTGAGGGCAACTCTGGCCACAAGACGCTGCCGCTGCCGCTGCTGCTGCAAGACGCAACTCAAGTGTAGTGAAGCTGACGAAATGCCACGAGTGCCGCCGCTTCAACTGTACTTGCCATGCTATATATACTATATATACACATATATATTCGTTTCATTCCTTTTTTTTCTAATGAAGATGGATCTGTGCGTCTAGCATAACAATGTACCCTTTGCGGATGTGGCACTCGGAAGCGGAAATGAATAGCCAGTGGTACATTTGAAAAGCGTTCCATACAAAAAACAGCGACTATAGCTCGCCCACTATACAACTATTTTGTATTTAAGCATACATATGTTTTAACAATAAGCAATGTCCTACATAATCGCGCGCACAGTGGGTTAAAATGGCATAAAAACAAACAAAAAAGTTACAAAAACTAAAAGTCAATGTAGATTTTTATAAATAAAGCAGAAATTACTATACTAAAATTAAGTAAAATAATGTTACAAAACAATAAAAAATAATTTTATAAAAAAAATTGTATTAAAATACATAAATTAAAACTCTGACAAATAAATGGTAACAACAATAAATTTTTATAAAATATGCTAAAAAAAATTTAGTAGTAAGTAGTAAAGTAGTAAAAAATAAACAACAAAATTAAATAAAATACATAAACTTAAACTTTTACAAATAAATGTTAACAAAAATAAATTTTTATAATATAAAATATGCTAAAAAAAATTTTAAATAAATAAAAATTAAAAATATGATGAAAAGTAGTAAAAAATGAACAGCAAAATGAAGTAAAATTTAACAAGAATAAATTTTTATAAAATATAATATATGCTTAAAAAAATTTTAAAAAATTAAAAATTAAAAATATGATGAAAAGTATTAAAATTAAGAAGAATTCAAAGTAAAAGTAAAGAATTTAAAACTAAATATATACAAAAAAGTTATATAAAAATATACATTAAATATAATATAAAAATAAAACACAAAAAAAATAAGTCCAAGCTGTATATGAAGTCAATTCTTAGCGCTGGCATAATAATATGCTAAATAATAAATAAATAAATAAAATGCTAAAATACATTTTTGGTTGAAAAGAACAAAAATAAGATGAAAGGAAGTCAAATTAAATATTATAAGAAAAGAAACAAATATAATAATAAATATAATATACAAAAGAATTTAAAACAAACGCATAAAAAATAAATATAAAATTTTTTATTTTAAAAGAAAATAAACCAATAAAAATGTATATGAAATATTATATAAAAACATAATGCAGCGAATATATATAGAAACATTATATAAAGTCAGTACTTAGCGCTGGGGCATAAACTTTATAATTTATGTTAAATGCCGCTAATAAAATGTGCATGTGGCGAAACTTTTGCAAGACACTGTGCGGCGCAGTTATCAATATCAATGCTTGCCAAACAGCTAAGCAACTTTCAGTTACTAACTTTAATGCTCACCTCTTTGTTTAGCGCGCTCTTTGCGTTGAGTAGTTGTGGTTGCTGTTGCTGCTGCTGTTGTTGTTGTTGTTGTTGTTGTTGTTGCTGCTATTGTAGTTATGGTTTTTAGTGCGCCACATATGCTGCAGAGCATATATATATATATATATATAGCGGCAACAGCTGTCGTTACAGTGGGTCAGGTGCTTGTGCTATTTTATTATGATGGTCGCTAGGTTGGGGCTTGCGGTCTTATTGCTTTTGGATTGTTGTTGTTGTTGCTGCTGGTTTAGCAACGCTTCAGTAGGCAGCAGCTTGACGTGTGCTGAAAAGTCAAATGTTCAAGTGTTTTCACTTTTCTACGCTCGGTCGCTGCTTTGGCACGTTGCACGTGCGCGTTGGCGTTGTTGCCACTGCAAGTGGCACTTGTGTGTATGTTGCTTGCTATTAAGATAAGCAGCGAGTCACAGCCTTGAAACAATGTAAGCCCAGTCTATATAGTAGTGTGTGTGGACTGAGATAGCAGCCAGTCGCACAGTTTGTTGTTGTTGTTGTTGTGTTTTTAAGCGTTTTGAGTAATTAAGCTCACTTGGCAGCGTTAAATGCGCTAAATTATGCACGCACTTGCATAAGGCGGCAAACAGCGGCATGCTGCTGGACTTAGCGGCATTGCGGGGCGTATGCTTAATATGTCAATTGTTTTGTTTTAGTTGCAGTTTATAATTATAATTAAAACTCATATGTGCCACTTTTTATACCAAATTAATTTTTTTAAATTATTTAAATATTTAAAATATTTTTATTGTTATTATTTATTAAATTGTTTTGACACGCGCCTTTGCCTTAATATGTCAATTGTTTTGTTTTAGTTGCAGTTTATAATTATAATTTAAACTCATATATGCCAGCGTACACTTTTAATACCAAATTAATTTTTTTTAAATATTTAAAATATTTTTATTGTTTTCATTTATTAAATTGTTTGATTGTTTTGACACGCGCCTTTGCTTAAGCACGTTGTCGCCTTCCAAACACACACACACACACGTATATATAAACAAACTTTTGTGGCTGTATGCGTGAGAGAGCGCGCGCGAGAGTCTCGACGTAGAGACACGTGTATACGCACACACACACACACATACACCTTTCGAAATACACGCGCTTGGCTCTTTGGCTCTTTGGTTGTGATGCCGTAATTTGCAATTTGCGGGCAAAACAGCTGTCAACTCACCCTTGCCACATGCAACATACGCAGTTGCACTCACTCACGTTTGTTCTGCTCGCTGCACATGTCTTAGCATTTAACGTATTATTTAACAATTTTTTATTAATTTCTTTTTTCGGCTAAAGCACCACGCAGTGTGTGCAGCGTCCAAAAACCGCGTTGATTTGTTCGCACCTTGACAATTCGTTACTAAACTCAACTCACAAGCGAGAGTTGCCCACAGGCCGCTCACCACTCGCTGTGGTGAGTTTGAGAGCGCCAGAGAGAGAGCGTGCGCCCAGCAAGGACCAACAGCTGTTAGCGGCAAATGTTAAATTTGAAACTTAACTATATAATTTAATTAATTTAAGCTGCATTTAATTTAAAATTAATAAACAAATAAATAAATTAATTATTTATTATAGCTGCAGCCTTAAGTTCGTTATGCGCGCGCTCTCTCGCTCTCTTTCAGTCGCTCTCTCTTTGCCTTGCTCTCAGCTGTGCTTGCATTTGTATTAGTCTGTGTTGGATTGTCTGTGTGTGCGTAGCGTCTTGGCATGGAAATCTGTTGCATGAGCGCAATTTGTTATCCTCTTTATCTTGAGCTGAGTGTCAGTCTAAAGCTTCTCGCTACATAAATTACTCCATGGCTTCTTCTTCTTCTTCTTCCAACACTATTGCAATAACAACAAAGCAATTGAGCAAAATAAAAACAACAAACACACACGCATATGAGTGCGTAAGTAAAAGTGTCAAAAATATAGCAAAAAAAATAAGCAACAGCATGTAGAATGACAACACTAAGCATACACACACATACGCTTTAAGTGTGTGTGTGTGTGCGTGTGTGTGTGTGAGCGAGAGCGCGCAGACTTGGCGACTTTGTTGAAGCTAAGCAAGTGCCTTTTGCCAGGATTTACGTGACTGTTGCTCATTCATAGACACATTGTTGTTGTTGTTGCTGCTGCTGTTGTTATTGTTATTATGGGTTTTACTATTGCTGTTGTAGTTTTTCATAGACTTGCGTTTGTGTGTGCCGCCCAAATTATTTTTATAGTTAGTACACAGCAACAAATTGTTAAAGCTTAAAAGTTAGTATTGCGTAAATAACTTACAATTAGATTTTATCTTAACAATTTGGCAGGCAAGTTACTCTAACATTCATAGCAAAGCGTATATTGTAGTCAGTTAGCTTTTAGTATGCTATGCACACTTGTTTATAGCACTATAACTAAAGCAGTTAGCAAAGTGAATATTGTAGTCAATTGAGTTCAACAAATCGTCTGCAATGTATTTTAACTTTGCTGTTACTAAGCAAAGCGTATATTGTAGTCAGTCAAACTTCTTTATATTTAATCAAAGCGTATTCTGTAGTTTGCTTGCTTATATTTGACTTTAAATATGATTGACTAAGTGTATAACGTAGTTTGATGCGTTTAGATTTCATTGCATACTTGCAACTTAATGTGCTAAATAAAGCAAAATATAGCAAAGCGTATATTGTAGTCAGTAAGCTTTTAGTAGAGTATGCGGAATTGTTTAGAGGATTATATCCAAAGCAAAGTGAATATTTTAGTTAGCTGAGTTCAACTATCGCAGAGCAAAGCGTAAATTTATATTTAATATATATATTTAAGCAAAACGTATTCTGTAGTTTGCTTATAAAATTAGTTACAATAAAAATTCTGAGCTTAAGCTTACGAGCTTGTTTATTTGCTTTTCTAACTTATTTTCTGCTTATGTGCAAAATAAAATAAAATATAGCAAAGCGTATATTGTAGTCAGATAGCTTTTACTATAGTATGAGGAATTGTTTAGAGGATTATATCTAAATCAGTTGTTTGTATTTAAATAATAGAACTTATAGCAAAGTGTATAACTTTTACTATAGTCTTTTTATATGATTAGCTCTAAAGCTTTAAGCAAAGTGTATATTGAAGTCAGCTGCGTTGAACTATCTTTATATACTAGCAAAGCGTATTCTGTATTATGCTTGCTTATCTTTTCTATATAAATTCTTCTTTACATAGTCGAATGCGTTTAGCTTAAACTTACGAGCTTGTTTATTTATTTTTCTGACATATTTTAAACTTAATAAAATATATATAATAAATAATAAACATCTATAATAAATAATACACTTAATAAATATATATATATATATATAGCAAAGCGTATATTTTAGTCAGCTGAGTTCAACTATCGCCTGTAGTATGCTTGCCTAATATTTGCCTTTAAAAATACTAGGCTAAGTGTATTAACGCTTAAGCTTACGAGCTTTATTTATTTTTCTGACATCTTTTCTACTTTATAAAATATAGCAAAGTTTATATAGTCAGCTGAGTTTAATATTGTATATAGTAGTATACTAGTTTGCTTATATATTGCTTTGAAACTTACTTGCTAAGTGTATAGCATAGTTGGTTGATATTTGCTAAAGTTTTCCATTTGTGTTTCTTACATTTTTGCAACTTACGTACAAGATAAAATACCAAAGCATACAACATTAATACTTTCTTTGAAAGCTACACTTAAAAAAAGCAATAAGCTTAAAAATTGTATAACTCGCTTTCGATTTAAATGAGTATATTGCAATATGCAAGCTTTAAATTATAATTTATAACTATTATAGCTTTTAAATTTAATTCAAATGAACTCACAACTATTTCTAACTGTGTATGCAACACATACATACGTCATGCCTCTAGCATTTGGTTTGAGTTCAATCAAACGCTTGAGGGTGTCAAGCGCTTTGAGCAAATTTAATTGAATACTTCAAGCTGTTCCATTTATTAAAACTGCTGCCCTGACTGGCACACACACACACACAAAATGGTGAGCAGCCAATATACAAAAGCATATTTAAACCGATGCGTGCGTCATCATCAATGCGATCCATATGGGGGCACCACAGGAAGCCACTAGACTGTGCTCTGTGCTCCGCTCTCTGTGTGTGTGCTGCTGATGGAAAAGTATTGAAATTGAATAGAGCAGAGAGACATTTATATGCGAAATGCACTTTATTAAAAACAAATTGCACATACGCACAAATTTTTCTAAGGTAAATTGCATTTTTCGATGCATGATTTTGTAGTAAAACTAAAAGCTGCTTGAGTTAAGCGCCTTTTGCTGCACAAATGTGAATGACACAAAATGTTGAATGTTGAATAGCATAAATTGCATAGTTTTCGTCTTGCGTTGCGCATAAGCGGCTTATAAAAACGGGCATAAAAATTAGCAAATAAACAATGTGGCAGCAGCAACAAGCAGCAGTTGCAACTTCAGTCAATGTAAATTGCAATTAGCTGTAATGTCGAGTAGCTGAAAGGGGGCGCACCGTTTGGCAGCTTCTTTTTAACATTTTAATTATTTTGCTACTCGTCAGGGCATCGAATATCGATTCGGGCTGCTGCGACGTTTAACAAACAAACCGCTGGCAAATGTTAAGTAGTTGGCAATATTATTAACATGACGTTTGGGGTTGCAGTTGGAAAAAGGAAACGGCCGCGGGGGCGACGCAGCGTCTGTAATTTTACAACTTTGTCAACGTTTTTTTTTTTCTGCTCTTTGCGCTTTATTGTATTTTACCCTTAGCCAAAGTAAACTCAATTAACTTTTTGCTAGCTGCTGCTGCTGCTGCTGCGACAATAAACAATTTTTTTCACAGCAGCAGCAGCGTAATTACAGCAGATAACGGCAAAGTGCAGGTAACACGGCTATGGCTACTTGTATAAATTGCTTAGAAAATATAAAGTGCATGAGCAAAAAGCGTTGCACTGGTTATTTGTCAAGACAGCGGCCGCCGCCAAGTGTCAGGCTGACATTAACTAAGATTTGTGCTCAGAGCGAGCGCAGCAGCCATTTAATTAAAAAAGTTGAAGACGCGACGCGACGCTGCAGCGCGTTGAATTATGAAAATTTACTAAGCACAGACAACGCTTAACGCTAAATAATAAATATAAATTGTAACGCAAAACATATTAAAATTGCAATACGTATACGTAATGCGTTGAACTCTTTGTTGTGCACACAATAAATAGCCTCACAGACACACACCAATACACCCACATGTGTATAGCTTAGAAGAGCGTAGCGTTGCTTGTTGCTTAAATATGCAAAGAAAAGACAAGACAACAACAGCGTAAGCCACCCCAACAAACGCTAACACCTATGCATAAATAATGAGCACACACACGCTAAAAGCGTCAGTGTAATAGCCATAGTAATGGCTAAAAGTGCAATTGTAAGTTCAAGTAAATAAAAACTATTCAAATATGCAAAGCACACACAACAAAACTAGCTCAAGGGCTTGTCTGCCTGCATGTGTGTGTGTGTGTGTGTGTGTGCATAAATTTACAAATTGATATATATCAGCATAGATCATAAGTTGCGCGCCCATCTTCAGCAATTCCCAACGCCTTTTTCCTTTTCCTTTTCCTTTCAGCAACAAACTAAACAAAATTATATGCAATATTTTTATACAAAGCGCCCAGAGTTGAGTGCCAAGTGCTTGCTACTTATGTGTGCTGCACTCTCGCCCTAGAGTCTTAATGCATAATATGTTGCATGCAACAACATGACGCAGCAGCTCACTTAGTTAGACGCCGCTTTACTTTTATATAAAGCAAAGCAGTTAACATTTATTATGGCAAAGCGCTTAAGTCTTAACTAAATTAAATATTAAAAATCTAAAATATTCTTAAGCGTTGTTTTTCAAATTCAAACAGTTAGCAAACTTATTAAAGTTCGGCACTAAATAAAATAAAAAGCATGTAATGAAGAAATCTATTTAAATTCATTATAATATAGATTATATATATTAAAATAAAAAAAAAAAAATTATGAAATAATCATAATTATAGTGCTAAAGTGAAGTGCATAAAATGTTGAATTGTTGCTGCAATAAATCTCTGCAAAATATAAAAAGTGTGACAAAAAAAAATTCAGTTAAATATTAAGCTGACTCATACTGTACTAGTTGCTAACTAGAAAGGAAACACTTCAGTTCAGGTTGTCATATCAATGCTTGTTATGTTTGTCGTTAGCCCCCAAACTGAGTTTGGTGTACAAGTGTGTGCTTGATTTTTCATTAGTCGCATCTATTACATTTCTGCGTACTCGAACTTATCGAATTAGCACAGCTCTATAAACAATATATGGGGGCCAAAAAATATTTGCTATGGGGGCACTTGGGTTGAGTTTTTATAACCGTTTGAATTTATGATGCCTCCCCAGAGTTTTAGTGCCATAGTATGTTTGATTATATGCCCAACACTTTATGGCAGCTTATAATATAACTGTGCCATATCATCTAAATAGTACACTAATAAGTACATTGAGCCAAATTAAAGGCACTAAATAATATAAATACAATAAAAAGAAGAAATCGAATTAAATTTTGAATGTCAGCTTAATTTTCTTTGTGCTTTGCAATTTTTATTAACTAAGTAATAAAGAGTCTAAAAATGTTAAAACAAACAACAAATTATTAGTCAATAATTTTTCAATTCTAACTAACTAAGCTAATTGACTACACTTGTTTTTGCTAGTTAAAAAAAAAAAAGAATATTTAAATTTATAATTATTTCTTATATTTTTGCAACTTTCCAAAAACGAATGTGCGCAACATTTTTTAAACGTTAACTAAATGAAAGGATTACAGAAAAATAGCTTATTATTTTTTTTTTATTTTATTTGTTTAGTGTCAACTATGAACAGTCAACGATAAAAGAAAATGATTACAATAATATTAAAAAATTTAAAAGTTAAAAAGAATGCAATTTTGTTTTTAAATTTGATAAATTAAACTTGTAATAATTTCATTGTTAAGTCAAGCGCCGCACTCCTAACAAATTTCAATTTGCCACAATTTTTAATCTGTTTTAACTAAGGCATTGAATTATGTCTGAGCGCCTTGACTAATTTGCATGCAATTTATATATAAATAAAATTGTTTTAAATTTAATAAACTACAGAAGAAGTTCTCAGCTAACTGAATATATATTTAAAGAATTTATTTGAATTGAATTATTATGCTAATATAAAAAAAAAGTGTTTTAAATTTAAACTAAAAATAAACTTTAATTTTGCTAACCAATATAGGAAGATGATAATGTTAATTTAAATGTAACGTGTTATTTTCAACTCATAGTTAAATTTAATGTAATTTTTCTAACCAAATATATAATAAGAATATATTTTAGACTTAACTTTTCATAAGCTAGCGTTGAGCACTTTCCCCTATCAAGACTAAGCTCATGTCCTTTATGACTCTGCTGCAAGTTCAGCAAATGACGCGTTAGTTGGCCGCCATCAAAGGCATTGATACAAAGGTGTCAAGGCAAAAATTGATTAACTCTATTTTTTTAACGTTATGTTGTATGTCATGCTGCTGGCGTTTGCAATTATTTGGCTTTGTCTTTGAAGCTGGCTTATTAAGTACAAAAGCAACGCCGCCTACAAAAGCAGCAGCTGGCCAACAAAAAAAGCGTAGAAAAAATGTAGTGAAAAAAAATAGAGCGTAAAGCCACTAACGATGCTGCTTTTTGTGGTGGCTGCCACACGCTGAGATGTTGCAATGTTTATAGAAGCAACGGTTAGTGTGCAAAAAACTGTTGCGCAGACACATATGTGTGCGCGAGTGTGCGTGTGTGTGTCTTGGCAGTTGTAGGCACTTTGCGGATGCTGCTGAATTGAACGTTTATTGACACACAAAAGCTGGAAAATTGAAAAATTTCTGCATTGCCTGCGCCCTCAGCGACTTTTCACATTTTTTTTACACTTTTTTTTTTAATGCATGTCACACCTTCAATGCTCTTTGTTGTTGGCTGGCTGGCAATTTAGCCCACGGCAGATGACAACGCTCAAAGCACCGCTTTGTGTGTGCTTATGTGAGCGTATATTAGTATTCAATAGCTCACACACACACACACGCACATTTTATGTGTTATTGCATATGCGTTGCCACGCCCAGCAACACGCCCTATGCTGCTGCTGCGCGCTCAACCATAATGGGTTAATGGCAAATTGAATTGAATTGAATTTGTACGCGCGGCGGCGGCGGCGTCTTGTGCTTCAAAAAATATTTTTCTTATATGAAATTGTAATTGAATTAAACTTAATGGCATATTTCGCATGCCGGCGCGAACTACGTGTATGTGTTAGCTGCTATTTTTTTTTTTTTTAATTTGGCATAAGTGCAAAGCGAAGTGCCATAAAGTTGTGCGCAAATTCAATTTTATTTTATTGGTCTTTTGTATATGCGCGCAGCTAAGTATGCTACAGTTGCTACACTAATTATAGACAGTTACATTTACAGTTAGTCCCATGTCTCAACTCAAGCTCAAGCGTCGCTGCGAACTTGCGCAGGTTTTGCTGCTGCCGCTAGCGCTCAAAAGTTTTTTTTTGTTGCTTTGCCATTATTTTCTTTGCGCATAATTAGAATAATATTTGATTTGAAACATTTTATTTCAATTACTGTAACATTGTTGCTAACTAAATAACGTCAGTCAGTCGTCCCTCAGGGCTGCGTAAAACTAAGCAGCAGCTGCTTCAAGTTTGTTCAAGCTGAAAGCAGCAGCAGCAACTGTTGCTGCTACGAAAAAATTAAATTTTTTTATTAAAACAACGACAATTAGCTACTGAAAATTAAGCATTTGATTAAGCGCAGCGAAGCGCACTACTGCTGATGAAATAATAACAGCCATTGCGCATACGCCAAGTTGAACAGTAATTTAAACTAAATTAAGCGCCAGCAAGTGTTGACAACTAAAGTAAGTTGAAAATCAAATGCAAGCAACAAACATTGCACTTGTTTTTTTTTAATTGTCACTGCTAATGGGAAAAGTTGTTTGCACATTGCAATTGCCACAAGTCAAAGAGATTTGTTGCATAGCTAAAGTTTGAAATGCATAAACAAGTGAAGTGCGTAAATAAATTAAAATAGTAAGCTGTGATGCATTGTTTGTTAAGCTTATAAATAATTAAGTATTTAATTTGCTAAGATATTTGCATTGCTTTGTTATTCATTTGTCTTAACTTTTAATTTGCTTATTGCTTATACAAAAAATTATAAAATATTAACAAAAATCATAAACGCATGAAATTTATAATTTTTTTCGATATTTGTAATTTTTGTAATTAAAAAATCTTAAAAATTCAGAAACCAATAAATTTATAATTTTTTGTTGGTAATTGTATAAATTCTTATTTGTATATAAGCAATAACAAATTATAAAGTTAAGATAAAAATATTTTATAATTTTTATAAACGTTTCATATAATTTTTGTTAATATATTATAATTTTAGTATTAATTTATTTAAGTAGCTTTTGCTTAAGTTTTGTTTATTCTATTACAACTTGCATAGTTTTTTCTGTCAGTGCACTGGCAATTTGCTTTTATTACTAATACAATATATATGTATGCACAAATTGAGAAAATTATAATAAGCTGCTGTAGTTTGGAAGCAGACTCGATTATTCGTAAAGCATAAGCACACTTCAATGCAAAATCAATTCAAGTGTATCAAATCCTTGCCATGGCCTCTTCAAAATTACGAATTGCGCTTTGTATTCAGTGCAGTTGTTGTTGTTGTTGATTATCGGTTTTACTGTAGCTTGGCCTGTCTGTGTTTAGTATGCAATTAATTATTGTTCAATTGAAATTACAACTTGCATTGAGGCAAATTAAGGACACCGGCCCCCCCACTTCGCATCCCTTTACAACTTGCAACAGCGGCATGAATGCCAATTGTTCCAACAGGACAACAACATAAGCTGCTTTTTGTCTGTCTTAACAACAACAGCAGCAGCAGCTTATTGAAAGCTGAGCTGCAATGCTTAGAATCTTGACATTCATAAACAATTTAATTGTTTTGAAGCAGCAGCAGCAGCAACTTAAATAAAATTAGCAAAGCAAAGTTCGATATTTGTGCAAATATTTGTTAATTTATGCAAAAGACTAAATTGTCAAAGGTATTATTTAACCCTTTATGCATTGAATTTTGATACAATAAGCTGGGCAACTTTAGAAAATTCCTTGAATACAAAAGCGCAAAAAATCACAGCAAAATTACAAAATATCATAAAAAAAATATAAAAAATATAAAATAAATTAATACAAAAATTAATTGGTATCTAGGCTTAATTTTTGCTTTCCAACCCTAGCCCAGTTGCATCACCAGCGCGCATCACCTTAAATACAAAAAACTCACAGCACAAACCAAAATCATAAATAAAGAATAAAAATATAGATAAATTACATAACTTAGCACAAAATTAATTGGTCTAGGCTACATTTGGTTCCAGCCCTACCCAGTTGCAATCACCAGCGCAACCTAATACAAAAGTCCCAAAACTCACAGCACAAAAAAAAATCATAAATAAAAGATAATAAATAAATAAAAAAATAATTAGCACAAAAATTAATTGGTGTCTAGGGCTACATTTTTGCTTTCCAACCCTAGCCCAGTTGCATCTCAAGCGCGCACTGCAAGCAGCTTAAGTTATTGTTAATTTAAATGCCAAGGCAAGCAACAAAATTATTACAACATTATGTGGCAAAGTTGTGTTGCAACAATAACTACAAGCGTGCAGCATGTATGTTGCATGCCAGTTGCCGCAACATTATTATAATATAGACTTGAGTTAATTTAACGTGGAAAAATGTGCGCGCGCTCTGACAAGGCTTCAACTTTTTATTTGGGCAACGTGCGTTGCGGCCACGCCCACTTCACTCAACATGCCTGTTTTAAGTTTTACGCATAACTTTCTTATGCCACAAAACTCTGCTCAAGCAACAACAACAACAACAAAAACGACGTCGACTAGAATTGAACGCCTTCGGTTATTTGCGCGAAGTTTAATGGAATTTCCACAACAGTTTTCATGCTCTGGGATTTACTTACAAACAAATTTTACGTTGGCTACAATTTCATGTAACTGACATATGCAATTTGAGCTAGAGCAGCCTTTTTTTCTCATTTTTATACAATAAAAGTTGTTGCTAATTTGCAAACGCATTAAAATTTCAACTTTAAAATGTTGAGTGACAAGCTAAAATTATATATACTGCTGCTTATATATGTCACACATTATGTTGGCATTTGTTTTTGTATTTTAATGAAGTGAATTAGCATAAAAATGCGAATGACAGGGCTGCTACACTTTTGCCTGCTGGGCTACTAATGCATTCAATTTGTCAGCTAAAAAGTATGCAAAGGTTTTTGCCAGGTACTTTGGGGATTTCATAAAAGGTCAGAAACTAACTATATATATATATATAGAAATATATATATATTCATATTTGTATAAGTAGGGTACACACTTTGAAGTTTCGCTGTATTTTTCTTCATATTTTTAATTTAACAAGCGAGCGAGAGAGAGCGAGAGATAACTTAAAAGTCATGATGCGTATTAAACAGGCAACCCCTGCATAGCCTTTGGCTATGTGTGTGTGTGTTGGACTTTGGCCTGGGCCAACCCTTATCAAAATATTTATATGACTTCGCCATATGTTAAATACAAAAAAATTGTAAAAAAAAAATGCTTAATGGCCTGTAATCTGCTTAAAACTTGGACACGAGTTCAATTTACCAAATGGGCAGCAATTCGAGTATGTATGGGTGAGTAAGCTGCCACACACACACACACACACAGACTCACACTCCCACGGCGCCTATGTGTTGAGTTACGCTGTTAAGTCCTTTGAAAGTGTTTTTTATTTATGAACTTTCATTTGATACATGTGTGTGTGTGTGTGTGTGTGTACAAAAAGAACGAGTCTTATAATTTCACTTTTAATTAATGCTGGTGTGTGTGTGTGTTGGCCAAAAACCTGACCCGGAATTCAATTTGCATTGTTGTAAACGTTTTTTCTTCTGCTCACATGTGTGTGTGTGTGCATTTATTTCTTTTCAAAATAACCTTTTTTACTCAAAGGGGTAACGTACAGTTCTTTTTATTTAAAATTGATTACAAACGTTTCCTCTATGATGAGAATTAATTGAAGCGTAAAATGCTGTAGCTTGGATGCATTAGAAAGCAGGCAACTAATTAATTTATATAAATATGCGCATATTAAATTAAGTTAAATGGGTTAAAAGGGTTACAAAAAAAATGTGCTTGACCAAAAAGTAGTTTAGAGCCCATTGGCCAAGGCGTGACTAATGGCCAAAAAGCCCTTAAGCAAATTAATGCCAGCCCTCTAGACAATAAATGATGTAGCAATTTTGTTAATATATGTTTAAACATTAATAACAACGCCACAAAAAAAAAACGAATTTACACAATTTAATGCATTTGCTTAGCGATTAATAAAATTGCCAAAAATGAGAAATGTACACAATTTAATGCATTTGCCTATATCGATTAATTTATTATCGAAACAATTAGAAAAAAAAGCATAAAATGCTTAAAAATATTTAATGCTAATATAGTTTGACATTAAAAAATTTTTATTTAATTTATATGCTTCAATAATAATCTAATTTTTAAGCTTTTTGCACATTTTTTCACACAAAAAAGCGAATTTACACAATTTAATGAAATTTCCAAAATATCGATTAATAAAATTAGAAACAATTACAAATGGTTTGCGAGTATAGTTTGCCATTTAATAATTTTTGTTTAATTTATATTCTTTAATTTATAATTGTTTCATTTTCAAGCAAAAAAAAAAATAATTTACACTATAACCCATTTTATCGGTTAAAAAAATTAATAATTTAATAATTTTTGTTAAATTCATATTCTTTAATTTATAATTGTTTAATTTTCAAGCTTTTGAATATTTAACTGAGCCTATGTCTTCATTTTTTCTTTGCAGCGAATTTAACTTTGAGCCATTGTCATTGATTTAACTGCTGCTGCTGCTTTGCCTTGTCCTTAGGCCATAATATATTGACAAGCGTATCTGGCTTACAAGCTAACTGTACATTCATTACAGCAGCCGCAAGCCGCTGCTAATGACCACCGCACATTACCAAGTCACATATTTGCTGAGAGCGTAAACAACTGACTAACGGCTAAGACATTGATAAAGCACCCAACTCTCGCCTCGATATCACTCAATATCACACACTGTGTGTAGTTTGAAATATATTTACATTTCGCTAGCTGCAACATGCAACACAACACCTTGAGACAAAGTGTGGCCTAGATGCGAAGTCATTAGGAATGGCAGCTTGGGCTTGAAATCAAATGTAAGTAAATATGTGAGCTGAAATTTAATTTGCACGCATGTCTCACATATAAGTGGGCCACTCCCACTTTTGGTTGGGTGGTTGTGGCCAGCTTAATACGCAAACATTGAGAGAAATAATTGTAGTAAATAATTAGTGCGAGCTAAGCTAATGCAACAAATAATTCGATAATGTAAATTCTTAATAGAAGTTTGGTTTGATCGCATAAATGTTTAGGACCAAGCTAAGTGCAGCTTAAAAATAATTAATGCATATAATTTATAAATAAAACTTTAGAGTCTTAAGTTGCTTTTGTTGGATTAATCAATATATATCAATAATTGTAGTAAATAATTAGTGCGAGCTATGCAACAAATAATTAATTTATATTAATTCTTAATAGAAGTTCGTTTGATCGCATAAATGTTTAGGCTAAGCTAAGTGCAGCTTAAAGTTATATATTGTATATAATTTTTAAATAAGACTTTAGAGTCTTGCGCCGCTTTTGTTGGATTTATAAATATACACACGTAAGCAAAAGTAATTTGACATAATTAACATTTTTTTATTGACATATTGGTATCAATGGAAAGTCTCACAAATCTTTTTAATGATAAAAATTGGTACTTAACAATAAGAACCCATTAAAAAATTTTATCTTTTGTAAAATACAAGTTTTTGAAATTTTATTCTAGATAAAAAAAAATATTGGGATGCAAAAAGTTGCACCTATATATATAAATAGTGACTACTTATATTTTATATTTTTATGATTTTTTGAAAATTATTTTGTATGAGAAGTGACTAATTTTTCCTTTTTCTTATCTCATTTTCAATTATTGATTGAAGTAAATAATTAGTGCGAGCTAAGGACATTGATTGAATAAATATTTAAACCAAGCTAAGTTCATCTAACAAATAATTTCTGCGCATAATTTCTACATAAAATTTTAGATAATTTCTTTGCTTTTGTTAATTGTCGATAGTCAATAAATAATGCAAAATATATTGCACATTTTTTGCAGCCAATTTAAAATGCTCACCAACTCGCTGCACTTTTTTGCACAGTGTATGCTGCTTATTTATGCAAATTTACTGCACTGCGTTTAAAGATGTAATATCAATAATAATTTCTATTTATTGCGCCCCCATCTACGCTTTTGTATTAAAAATCACAATTACAATGACTGAATGCATTTCGTTAATTAGAATCTTAAATAAATGCATAATTATGCAAACTGTAACTGATATTGCAATCAAGCGTAGCATTTGTAAGCGCTGCTGGCGCTGATTTAAATCAGTGCATGCAATATTTAGTGCAAATCATTTAAATACTTGAAGCTAACCTGCGGCAAAACTGTACAGAAAACTAAATTAAAACATAATTTCAGTTGTTGTTCGGGGGCCAAGCTGCTAGCCAATTACCAGTCACAAATACAAACATATATAAAAATATATATATATTTATTGTTGTTGTTGTTATTGCCAGAACAACAGCAAAAGTTGCTTTTGCATTAATAAAGCATACAAAGCATAAAAACGACAACGATATAAAAGCGAAACGCAAATGGGGAAATAAGCAAAGAAAATGCTGGTAGCAATATTTCTAATCTAATTTTGCCAAAGTCGAGTCGAGCCTGTGCCATGAGCCATGGCCATGAGTCTGTGGGTGGGTGTGGGTAGCAAGAAAGCAAAAAAAAAAATTAAAAGAAAATACTGAACACAACGTGTGTATGCAAAATGAAAAACGTATAACATTAAAAAAAATATAAAAAAAAAAACAACAATGCAGGCGCAGCAGCAAAAGAAATGTTTATCAAAGTTCAGGTAGAGCGAACTGCTTTGGGTGGTTGTTGGGCTGGGTGGGGTGTAGTTCTAATGGGGAGAGTAATGTCGAATGTCGCTAAATGAAATTAGAAACGCATAAAAGAATAACACAAGTCGCCGAGGGGTTGCCTCAAAAGTTTTCTTTATGCCGAGATTTGCTTATTCTACACCTTGAGCCTGG
Organism: Drosophila busckii; assembly: GCF_011750605.1. Lineage (NCBI taxonomy): Eukaryota > Metazoa > Arthropoda > Insecta > Diptera > Drosophilidae > Drosophila > Drosophila busckii. The sequence continues at coordinate 20,710,297 of NC_046607.1, read as the reverse complement.
GAGTGGGTGGTGGGTGGGGCATGTTGACAAGCATTCGGCACTCGGCACTGGCCTGCGGGCTTTGATTTGCTGTGTGCAACTCTCTTGCCTTGACGTAATAAGAAAAATTCCAAAAAAACGACTAATATATAAAATAATAAACATAATTTGGCTGCCTTTGCCGTTTTTGTGTTGTCATCATCGTTTATTATTAAACAAGCAGGCAAGTCGCTTATTTCATTAAAAGTTATGTTTCTGCCACACACACATACACACACAAATGTGCGCTGTTGCACGCTTACATAAGCAAACAACACACAGCGAGCGAGCGAGCGTTGCATTGACACATGCCCCTGAAGCATGCGGAAAGTTTGCACGCAACTTTGACATTGCGCTTGCCACAAAGCTAAGCCCGCAATATGCGTAAACTTATATTAAAATATAAACCTGCTATAAATTGAGTGAGCGCCTACCTTAATGTTTAATCGATCCATTGCCATTCGTCTGAATGTTGCCAAAATTATCTGTAATTAATGAAATTGTAATATTGAATTACTTTCTATATTTATGATAAATAAATTATGCTTATTTTAGAACTAATAATTAACAATTCAATTATTTATATGAAAAATACGCAAATTTATTAATAATAATATAAATATATTGCATGCTTCCTAAAGTAATATAGACTTATAAATTAAATAACACCCATATCGATGCTACTGCTCACATATTAACATGATCAATAATATATTATATATTTTTGTAAGAAGTAAATTTAAAAAATTAAATATTTTTATATTGTCACCAACTACTATTGGCTTAAGTTCCTGACAAGTTAGTTAGCAGCACTAAATGTTTACTTTCCAATCAAAAATATAATTCATCGCTTTGGCAATTCTCCATTTAGAATTCAATATTTAGAATTTAACAAAAAATATTTATAATACCTACATGAATGAAATATATTCTGGAAAATAAAATCATAGTAAAAAATAGACAAAAGTTAACTAGCTGACTAAAATTTCTTAATATATTACTTAACAGTGCTATAAATTGAACGAGAAACTACCTTAAGTCCATACGATTTATTGCTCCAATGTTCATTGTTCTGATGCGATTATAATGATCTGTAATTAATGCAATTTTTATATTGAATTAATCTAATTTTTACTAAAATATATGTATATATATACAATATAGCGAGCTGAATGCCGATTAATAGTTCCTATATGTATTGTTATCGATAATTAAAACTTGTGTTACTATTGGTGACTATTGTAAAGGTCACACTACTTAGTATTTAAGCAAATCTAAGCTATTTATTTATTTATCTTGTTAAGTTTGTGCGGCATTAGAAACAGTCATTAAAATATTAAACTAACATGAACTGCAACTTGCTTTCTGAACAGATTAAAATCTATACATACATCAAAAGAACTTGGACTCCGACGCAACTTTTAATACGGTAGACGACAATAATAAATAAATGAACCATAAACTATTTCCAGTAGTTGGCTTAAGCTGCTGAAAAGTTATTTAACTCACTTTGCACTAAGAAATATATTTCATAGCATTGTCAAATTCAAATTAAAATGTATTTTAAATTGAACAAATAATATTTATAAAGTAATTTAAATAAAAAAAACTTGCAGTTATGGAATACATGCTAGAAAATGAAATCAAAGCTAATAAAAAATATAATTTCTTGCTAGTAAACAATCAAAGTAGATAAAAATAGCACAAACTGCTGGTCATATCAAAAAGAATAGAAACTGCAGCCTTCATAGCATAAAAAGCATAAATTATAGTTCAATAGCTTTTATATTTCTTATATTTTTGTATGGTTTTGCTTTTCTTTAAATTTAAAAATATGTTAGTGCCAATAAATAAAGTTTATCGTATATTACGCCTTTAAATTCTATGTAGCTGCAGTCAAAGTTTTCATGCAATTGAAAATTTATAGCAAAAACTTGTGACAATTGCTAGTAAATGCTGTAAAGCCTATAAAGTTGCCATGCCTAGTGCAAGTCTCTTTATTGTTATTTTTTTGTATAAAGCAAACAAACGTCGCACATAAATATTTAAAGTCAGCACTCTCAGTTATTTACAAGACGAATGCACTACTGGGCGGGGGCTGACTGTTAAAACAATTCAGAGCCAGAGCTCAACTCAAGGCTGTGCAGCTGTCCAGCTGTCCAGCTGTCCAGCTGCTGCTCGCTCTTTGCTCTTTGAATAGCAAATTAAAATTTAAAATTCAATAAATCCCGCAACTGGCGCACAAACACGCAACACGGAATATGCAGCAAATAAATGGGGTGGGGCAAGGGGTGGGGCACATTAAAATGCAACAATTTGTTTTACTTGTTGGCAATCAGCATTGAAGGCAGCAGGTCGTAGCAGTCGTAGCTTCAACTGAACTGAACTGAGGCACCGAAAACATTTTACGAGCGTATTTCAACTGTAACAAATGTCCTGGGGGCGCAAAACGGTGGGGGGGGAGCAACAGCAGCAGTGGTCATTGAATGGTTTTGGCGCTCAATTGCCTTGCAGCGCTCGTAGTCTCGTAGACAGCTTCATGTGTGTGTGTGTGTGGCAAAAATTCTAAAGCCAACAAAGTTGTTAAGCACCTGAACGTTGGCGCTTGTTGTTGCCGTGGCGCGCAGTACGTTGATTTGGTCAAACAGATCGCCAGACACACAGCGCGCAGCTGTGTGTGTGTGTGTGTGTATTTAGTATGGCCCTGGGTGCAATTACCAATGAACGTAACAGGTGATCAATTGTAATAAAACTCCCAGGATGCTTTTGCTTTTCAGTATTTTCATACGGAACTGTCGCACCCACACGACCCATTGTTTATGTGTGTGTGTGTGTGTGTTAACCCCTTGGATGTCGTAACGCTTTACAAAGCACTGACCAATGCGCGCAGAATTATGTGCACGTCGCGTATACTTGATGTGACTGTTGTTACCTTGGGTACTTCGAACTCTGTTGCTTAACGTGGCTGGGCGATTAAGCGTGACCAATTGCTTTGGCACACACAGTAGGGTGTGTCACAAACTAGTTTAAGTCGCTTTTATTGCAGCGGAGCAAAGCAAGAGCAACAATTAAGATGAATTGATGTTGATAAATATTTTAATAAAATAAATAATAAGCAAAGTTTAACTCGCTTTTAAAGCAGCAGTTGAAGTGCTTGAAATATGATGAATTGATGTTAATAAATTTGCCACTATGAATGCATTTATGCCATATTTTATTAAATGTATTTATTTTATTAGATTTGTGTTAAAAATTGTGTAAATTATTTCAATTTGCATGTATAAATTTTTAATACACAATATAAACTTTGAATTCAAACTATTTATAATAAATTTAAGCTAAGCTCAACAATAAAGACACACCCTATGACTGTTGGCACACCCTGCTCTACCCACAGCTAACATAAAACGTAAGCACAGCGCATTTAATCACGTTCGAGTCTAAAATACGTACGCAGCTAAGTTGAGCTGACTGACATAAGCTACGTTCGCCATTAGTGTTATTCATGCGTTTGTAGTTGATTTATTTACTTAACTCTTTTTTTTTTTTTGAGTTTGAAATTTTTTAAGCTGGCTTAGCACTCAAAACACTTGACTACATACCACTAAACGCATTATGGCACACACACACACACACACATATGCATATATACAGTCAGTTAAATAACCACTAATTCAATTAAAACCACTTCAAAGTTTTGTGAGCAGCTCAGCTTGTTTTTCTTTTTTTGCCCTGCACTGCTCTACGCTTTTACATTTAAAATGCAGCAACAGCAGCAATAATTACGCTTGAAAATGCTAATACATCAGCGTACGCGTAATTACTTCAAACACCTTCCATAGAGTGTGAGCGAAAAAGAGCGAGAGAGAGCGAGTGAGAGCGCAGCTTAATCCCATGTTCAAACTCAAACCACTGCAGGACAAAAGCTGCATGCTATGAGGCTCATTAGCAGCGCAAGCAGAGAGCTACCAAAAATACACACACACATACAAATAAGCTAGCTGCGCACTATGGGCAATTTCAACACTTTTTGTGACCAAAATTAATAAACTCAAAGTTAAATAAACTTGAATTTTATAGCATTGAACTTACAAAAAATTGTGGGCATGGCAACGCCTCTTTAGTGCAAACAACCATGGGTAGTATAAGCACTTTTTTAAGCCAAAATTAATCAAATCAAAAACGAGCAACATATTTAAGTTCAGGGATTTGTGGGCATGACGCCGCCCCTTTGATTCAAACAATCATCTTATTTTTATACATTTTAAAACAATATTTTAACGTAATATAACAAATGCTAAAATTTTTATACATTTTTAGAACAATATTTGAACATAATATAACAAATGTTAAAACAATTTTTGAAGTTATTTATTTGACAATAGTGGGCGTGACATGTTCTTAGAAAAAATAAACGTCCAGCCGCTGTCTGTAATGAACAATATTTAAAATTATATTTAGTTAAACTATTTTCTACTACACACAGCTCTGATAAAAATGCAATCATACTTAATTTGCAGGTTTGCATATTGCATGAAAGTTCTAAGAAATTATTAATTAGGAAATATTGAAAATTATTTTTCTACTTTACACAACTCGTATAAAAATTAATTTATTCCTTACCTTCAAGTTTGCATATCGCATGAAAATTCTAAGCAATTATCAATTAGAAAATATTTAAAATTATATTATAAGTTATCTATTTTCTACTATGCACAACTCTTATAAAAATTCATGCATTCTTAATTTTCAAGTGTGAAAATTCTAAGAAAATATTAATGAGAAAATACTATGAACAACTCTTATAAAAATTCATTTAATCTTTACCTTCAAGTTTGCATATCGCATGAAAATTCTAAGAAAATATTAATAAGAAAATTACATTATAAGTAAAGTATTTTCTACTATGCACAACTCTTATAAAACTTCATGCATTCTTTACTTTCAAGTTTGAAATTCTAAGAAATTAACAATTAGAAAACTGCGTTGCTTCTTTGATGTGCCGTCCTTATAAATTTTTGCCTTAAAATATAGCCAAATTTTCTATAGTGCAGCAGCAGCAGCAGCGGTAGACAGCGACCAATGCCAAAATCCAAACCAGAAGCTAAAGCTGATTCTTGTCTAAGTGCGTGTGTGTGTGTGTGTGTGTGTGTGTTTCTGTGTGTATGTGTGCACTAATGTGTCATGTTAAATTAACACTTTAATTTATTCCGCGTTTGCCATGCTGTGCAAAGTGCATATTTAATCAGTTACGTATTTACGTTCGTCGCTCGCTCTCGCTTTGTAACCCACAACAACCTATAAGCTCAGCCCACACACACACACATGTATAAATTTTCGGCACACTCCCTTTTGTTGCTATTTTGTCTGTGTTTAAGCCATTTTAATACATGCTTGTATTTTTAATTACAAGCAAAGAGCATATTTAAATACTTTTTACTACTTTTACAACAATTAGTTAGTAAACAATGCCAGCAGTAATTTTTGCATGTGGCAATAATAATCAATTTTAAATATTTGTATTAAAACAGCAGCGTTAATTAAAATGGCAGCCAAGCAGCTCAATTGTTGTCATAGCGCTCGAAATACGCTGAACAATGTGCAACGAATTCAAAGGACGACAGCGGCAGGGACGACATCAAAGGTTGTGCATGCAACAAACTAATGCAATAAATAAAGTAAAAGCTTAACCTTTTGTGCAGCAGCCACAGTTGGCAATGGGAGGACGCAAAAAGTTCAAGTTAATTGTGTGCAATTGAGCAAAAGCTATAGACAGCCATATAAATGCAGCTAAGTTGAAAAATTTATTAAATATCCCAGCAAGTTAAGTCAATGCAACTGAATTTCAAATGCCAACTAAACGAAGTAAGCTTATAATGAAATTAAATTTGATTTATTTAAAATATTTGATTGCATGCTGAACATTTCAAGCTTAAACTAACAATTAAGCTAAGAATTTATAATAAATGCGCAAAATTTCACATTTACATGCAGTTGATTAAGCTATTTTTGCTATAGCTGGCATGCCTCGCATTCTATGCTAAACAATAAAAAGGAATGCAGCCGTCCAACTTGCTCCTGCTGCTCCTGCTGTTAATATAATAAACAAAATTCAAATTGCATTTGCCTTTTGATGTCAAAGCGGCAGCCATATGCGTGTGGTATGCACAATTTTAATTAAATGCCATCAAAGTCAAAGTCAAAGGCATTGTTTTGTTTTTAGACAAGACAATGGGCAATTGTTTTATGAAATGCGTGCGCAATTGCAGCTGTAGCTTAATTAACACGGTGGCTGGCAGTTGCTTAAATTAACAAAAGGTGCGAGCAGCTGCTGCGAGTTTAAGCCTTTGCTGCAAATAAAGTATACGCCAAGTTGAACTGCGCTCATTAATTATAAGTAAACTGACTTGGCAATCAAAAAAGTTACACAAGCAATTCAATTTCTTTAGCTTGGCAGCTGTAGCGCTTAATCAACAAACCTGTTGCAGCTGTGATTTGCTGTAAGCTCCGCATCATTTACACAGCAATCAACAAGGGCAGTCAGCCTTGCCACAGCCACAATGAGACATGTGTCATAACTCAATTTTGCGTGTGTGTGTGTGCAGCAATTTCATGCAGCTGCGACGTCACGTAATCGAGCCTCGATACACCTGCTCTCATCTATATGCCATGACCGTGCTCTGCACTTAGCGCCTTTTGTGCCGCCGCTTGCATAACCAAGTAGCCCTGATCTGCCCTGCCCTGTGCCTCGATAGCCGCAATTTTGTAATCAGCATGCTGTCCATTTTATAAAAACACTTCGAAAACTCAACTGCAATACAAAGCAGCAGTCAAAAGCGCTGTCAAGTAGCGAGCGGCTACCCCGCACTAGCGGCCTTTGTTGACAAGTGTGTGTGTGTGTGTGTGGGTGTCGAGTGGTTGAAAAAATGAGCGTTACGTGCGGGCGCTCACTCATGTGCGCATGAAATGAGCAATTTTAAAACAACAAACGCCGCAGCAAAGTCAATAACCAATAAAAGCAGCAACAACAAGGATAAAAAAATGATATATAAGCTAAAGGCGTAACAACGTGCCTCGAAAAGTGTATTTTGTTTGCATAGCAAAAGTTCTAAGCAAATATTTGCGCAGACAAGCGCAAGTGTTGAGCTGGCGATACAAATATTTGGCAATTGTTACATTTTGAGCTATCGATTGTATCGATTACACTATTGCTAGGCTAACAAGTTGAAGCGTTAGTGTCATAAGTGAGTAGCAAAGCTAGTCTAAGCATCAAATGTGAATTATTCAGTCGAAATGCAAACTTAAACATATTTAATCAAACTAAAAATTAGCTATCGATAGTATCGATTTTGTTTTCGCAACTCTACTGCAATCCAATCAGTTTCACACGACTGCTTCGCATATGTAAATGCTCGAGCTATAAAAATCAAACGCGCACACATAAACGTTAAAAAATGAAGCTGTGTAAATATTTATAAATTGCATTATGACAGCAGCGCAAAAAGTTTAGTTAGCACAAAATAATATTAAACGCAAGTAATAATCATAACATATATTGCTACGCTTATGAATTATTCATTTGTGTTTGCTTTTTTCAATTATTTTAAGCATTGCTTGCGTAATATCCGGTGTGCACACACACACACACACACAAAAATCTACTAATAAAATACAACGGAAATTATTAATTCTTACGCACGAATTCGCTCGATTTGATTTTGATTTTTATCTGTATAGACACTAAACGCTATTGATGATACTTCAATATATCCGAGCGTTAGGTAATTGAAATGTGTGTGCATGTGTGTGTGTGTGTGTGTATTTATTTGTTTGCGTTTTTAAGCTGCACTCAAGCGTATTCTTATGGGTTATGAATTTTTATGATTGCCCGCTGGACAAAACCAAAATAATAGAATATTTCATTTTACGTCCACAGCACATTGCATAAAATTAGAGAAATGCTGCGCATGTATTAATAAATTGCGGTAAAACATATAAGCGCCAAACTGTTTAATATTTAATCTATTTACATGTAATGTGCACATAATTAAGAGTTTTGTCGAATTTTTAATACACAAGCAGCCAGCAAAATTTTTTGGTTGTTACACTTTTTTTTTTTTGTTGCATGCGGAGTTCATGCCGCATGTTGCGGTTGCAGTAACCTCGGTGGAAAATTATTCGCATATTTAAGCAACAGTCAGCATAGCAAAGCAGCGCCATAGCCAGTTGCTAGTCTTGCCTCATAATTAAATCATGCGCTGTGCTAAAACTCAGCGAACCACAAAAAAAAAATAGCAGAGAGCAAAAATATGCTGATGTTTGTAGCAGCGAAATTTTGATATCTGATATACAGCATGTCATGCATTATACACAGACACACACACATGCATACAGCTGCAGCTGCTCTGGTATGCAGCACACGTGCAATATCATTTTACGCAAAATATCACAAATTAGCTTCGTTTGTGCACAGCTGCAGCAAGAGAGAGAGAGAGAGAGAGAGAGAGCAAGCGCAGCTGCATGCGCCTATTATAAACCTATGACTGCTCTTAGTTTGCTGCGATTAATTTCGCTTGCTTATTCCTGGAAATAGCACAAAAAACCTGTAAACTGCTTAGCGCACAAACTAGTGTTAATTAATCCAGTTTTGGCATTAATTAGGCACAAAAAAAGCAAAAATGGAAATATTCCCCATAGTGCAGTGCTAAAAAGTTGTGCAACAAAAAATTGCCACTTTGAAGCAAATATCAATCTACTTGGCCACCATATTTTAGCGGCATATAATGCACTCACTTTTTAACCTGCTAAACACACAAAAACTAGTGTAATTTAATATTGTTTGTTTTTAATGAGGCAAAAATAATAGTAATGCATATTGCACAAAAAACGCAATTCTTGCCTGCGGGCAACTAAAAAGTTGATCAAGCATATATCAATTACTTGTTACTAGTTATTACATTATTATTTTAAACTAGGCCACAGCAAAAGGCCAAAAGTTGCAACGCTTGCATTTGCAGCGCTAAAAAGTAGGCAACAACAAAACTGTTTGAAGCAAATATCAATTACTTGGCTACATATTTTTCAAATTATGGCCTCGCTAAGCTGCTTAGCACACAAAAACTAGTGTAAATTAATATTTTTTGTTATTAATGAGGTAAATATAATAGATATGCATATGCTAGGCCACAGTGCAAGGCAAAAAACAAGCAAAAAAAAAAGTTTAACAAGCAAATATCAATTACTTGTTACTAGTTATTACATTATTATTTTAAACTAAGCTAAGCTTAAATATAAGCTGCATTTTAAGCACGAATGCGTGGCCGCTGCCTAGCATCATGTAGCACTTATAGACTTAGGGCTACAACATATAAAAAATGCTAATCAAATGTAACTCTTAAGCATTTTGAGCAAGTCAAGTGTATCTAATACAAATACTGCCATTTATTTTACAAGCATAGCTAAACACCTTTAACTACTTAGCTCAAACTAACATTTCATATCTTCTGCGGCATTAATAAAACAAAACAAATCATTTTTAGTTGCAGCCATAAGTCTGCATTTTAATCAAAACAAGTGCATTTTATGCTACGCCTTGTCAAATAATATGCTTGTTATATTAGTAAGACATTTCACGCTCAATTAGTAAATTCACTTTCAATGCAAAGTCAATGACAGCTACATTAAACTTAATACTGCTTTTATCTTGAATTTAATAACGTTTAAGCATAAGTATATCATAATTAATTTATGGCAAGCAACTACTGCAGCTAGTGACAGACTAAGCCAAGAGTGCAACCTTGATATGGCTGCTTGGACAGCTGTAAATTTAGTTGATTAAATTGCATGAGCGTTGTAAGTTGCAAAAGTAAAACGAACACGTACGACAATTAACATAATGGCTGGCAATCAGGCGAGCCGACAGCGGCATTTGTTACCAATGCTAAATGCGAAGCCTGTTGGCCAGTTGTGTACATAATTGGCATTAAAAATAATGCGTTTAAATGGAGCGAGAGCGCAAAAAAATGAGCAAGTAAAAAATGTGTGCGCTTAAATGGGCAATGGCGACAATTGTGGGCAACACAAATGGCTGCCAATTGCACACACACACACATGCACATGCATATGGCGTGCATTAAAATTTAGAAAATCCGCACGTAGTTGAGCAGCAGTTGGCCATGTAACAGTAACAGGTTAAACACTGCGCCACGTTAATTGCGGCGCTTAATTGCGCACCATTTGCAACTGTTGCATGTGTGTGTGTGACAGAGACAGCAACATTGGCCGCATGGCGCCATTTTTATGCAATAACAATAAAGCTGCATAACAATGAGTGCGACTTTTTGAAAAATTACTCCAATGTGTCCAGCAGCATTGCAAACGAAAACAGCAAAGTGCCATTTGTAGCTGCCACAAAATGCGGCCAAATGAACAGCACACAGCACACATAACGAAGCACAGGGATTGCTGTCTAATAGTTTGCCCCCCTCCCGCCAGCCCCTAACGACACACACAATGGCTACTCTAATTGCCATACATTTTCGGACTTTTCAATGGGTTTAGGTCAGGTCCAGCGCCAGCTACAGTGCCTATGTGACTTCCTTTGCTCTGCTGCTGCGGCTGCTGCTGCTAGTCAATGCACAAAATTTGCCTGTGCAATTGTGCATGCTAAAAATAACAATAAAAAAAAGTGTGGCACAGCTTTCGAGTTCACATTTAAGTTAATTTTTCGGCTTACCCAAATTTGCACAATTTTGTCAAGTGATTAATTTTATAGACTACTATTTTGTGGTGAGTCTATTTGCAGCAGAGTTGAAAGCCATAGAGTGTTATTATTGTAATTGCCATGTGTGTGTATGTGTGTGTGTGGCAAGCAGAGCAGACAGTGTGGCATAAAGAGAAAGAAAGCAAAATGTATTAGCATAAAAGTTTTAAATGGCAGCATATACAATTTTTTAAATGCTTACAACTATGTGGAATATAATCCATACAGTAATCGATTAACATAAATATTAAAATCTAGAATAAACAAACAAATATTATAAATAAAATCTAAACAAAACAAAAGAGGCGTAGACCTTAGCAGCCAGTATATAAATATAATTAAGTTAATAGTTGGAATTTAATATTATAACCTAACTATATATTAATATATAAATAAAATCTGGTATAAATATTTAATTTTAAGCACACTTATTGTAGAAACTTAACCGCCTTAACATTTTATTTGTAGAATGTGGTTGACACTCAGTTGATTGGTCAGCTGTTAATAGAATTAGAGCTTAACAGTAGCAGCTTAACAGAGCTTATGTTATATAGATCGCTGAGTTGATACTGTTGAGCGTTAGTAAACAGAATTGAGGCTTAACAGCTGCAGCTTAACAGGCTTTATGGTATGAAAATCTGTTAATAAAATTGAAGCTTAACAGCTGCAGAGCTAATGGAGAGAAGATCGATAACAGCTGCAGCTTAAAAGACTTTATGGAGCTACAATTGAAGCTTAACAGAATTTAAGCGTAACAGATGCAGCTGAACAGAAGCAACTAAACAGAAGCTGCTTAACAGAGTTTAAGTAATGAAGATCGTTGAGTTGATTTTGTCGAACGTTAGTTAACAGAATTGAAGCTTAACAGGTACAGAGCTAATGCAGTGAAGATTGATAAAACAATTGAGGCCTAACAGCTGCAGCTTAACAGACTTTATGGAGTGAAAATTAATAAATAAATAAAACCTAGTAGAAATATTTTAAGCGACCTTGGTGTAAGAACTTAACAGATTTTCCATTTGTTTATTTGATTGATACTCAGTTGATTGGTTATCCGTTAACAGAATTAGAGCTTAACAGCAGCAGCTCGTTGAGCTGATGCTGTTGAGCGTTAGTTAACAGAATTGAAGCTTAACAGCTAGCAGCTTAACAGACTTCATGCATTGAAGATCGTTAACAGAATTGAAGCTTAACAGCTGCAGGTCAGCAGACTTTATGGAGTGAAGAACTGTTAACAGAATTGAACCTAAACAGCTACAGAGCTAATGCAGTGAAGACCGATAACAGCTGCAGCTTAAATAACTTTATGGAGGTACCTTATGTTAACAGAATTGAAGCTTAACAGCTTGCAGCTTAACAGACTTCATGCATTGAAGATCGTTAACAGAATTGAAGCTTAACAGCTGCAGCTGAACAGAAGTCCTTATGAAGTTAAGGATTGTTTCGTTAAACTAAATTTCAATTAACTTTAATACAAGTTTATAATACGCAACATTAATCCAATAAATACTTATTTGTATACAATTATATTTATATACGAATTGCGCTCTCATTAATCAAACAAACTCAAAACGCTGCTGTGTTTAATAATTTTAATGTAATGTGCTTTGTGCTGAGCGCTTTTGTGGCCTAAACAAGCAGCAGCCAAACAACATAAAAGCCACAACAACAAACAGTCAAGCAAGCAACAAATGATAACAAGCCAAAATTCAGTTGACAAAATTGTTAAAGTCAATTTTAATTAGCTAATGAGCTAACGTTACATGCATACGGCAACAGGCCGCAATTGAATTTCGGTTACGTCTCCTTTTTTTTGGGCAGCAATTACGGCCACGGAGTGGAAAATGTAAGGCAAACAATTTGTCAGCAGCTGACGTCGCCGCTGGCTAGTGACAAAATTTAATTTCACTGATAATGTAATTTAGCCACAGCACAAAACGAAACAAAACAAAACAAAAACATTTTGACTATTTCCATAGCAGGACAGCACTTTATAAATTTAAACATAAGCTGCGCGTATATATGAAATTTTTCTTTTGTCAGCGCTGGCGGCGGCAGCTTTTTTGGACTTGCTCTCTCTGTCTTTTGGTAAATGCAAGCGCTCAGCTCTGCATTTGGCAGCTTGGCAAATTGCCTGTCCAATATAACAAAATATAATGAGCTTTGCTTTTGCAGACAATACTCATGAATTATGTAACAAACGCAAGCATCAAAAGCAAATCAATAGCAAGCAAAACTTTGATTGTCTTTTTTTTTTAGATGGTTTTTAATTTTTGCAGCCCCAACGGCGGCTACTTAAATTTAATAATGTGCAGCGAAGTGTATAAAGCACACACATGAGAGTGCGAGGAGTGTTGCGGGGCAGTTAATCGTGCTGCTAAGCTATAGTCCATGTATTGTGGGTGGACCCCAGCCTACATTATTTTGTGCTCGACTGAGCGCCGCAAGCGAAATCAAAACCAAACTGTAGCCCCACACAACAGACGCAGTCCTTTTTCAACCCACACACACACACACACACACACATGCACACACATGTGAGCTTAAAAATTAATAATTCAAAAGTTTGTTGGGTCAAGAGCTATCTCTTTGTTGCTAAAGCTAAAGCTGCAGCTTTAAAGTCAAATTTTATTGATTTTGTTGCACAAAAATCTCAATATTTATAATAATATTAGAAAAAAAATATTTTTAATAAAGCTGCAGCTGCCAATACGCGCTTAAATATTTATATTGAACATCTCTAGTGCTAACTAAATAGCGTCTTATGTAATTAGTTTGTTTGCAAGCCAAATACATTTTAATTAAAATCAATTTGCTTAGCAAGCAGCAGCAACAAACAAACACACAAGTGTCTGTGTGTGTGTATGTGTGTCGATTTGCATATTTCATAAGCACAAAACTATGACAACAACAACAACAACAATAGCAAGAAATGCAATGACAACTTTGACAAGTTTGCTAAAAGTTTACAACAAAAGTCATTATTCATAAGTGCGCATTGGCATTGTTTGAACGCAAACACACACACACACACACACACACACACACATACACACACACAGCAACTGCTATAATTACACGGTAATTAGAAGTTTTCGACAAACTATGGATATTTTGGCGCCCCTAAGCGTATGCTATGCTAAATTTTACAATTTTGGTTTATTAAAGCGGCCGCTTTAATTTATTTATGCTCAAGCTCAAGCCCAAGACACATCAATCTTGTAAGCTTTGCCAAGCTCTACATGTGTGTGTGTGTGTGTCTGTGTGTGTGTGTTTGCTTTACATGCTACGCTATGGTTTGCTGAATTTGAGTTTAATGACGTGTAAAAATGTTTTCACGGCTTTTGATTATATTTTACCTTGAGCGACGCTAAAGTTTTCGCCACACACACACATAGTCGCGACTCTATAGATCCCTTCCGTTTAGCATTTGCAATGAATAATGTTGTCGCTGCTGCTCTTATTGTCGTCGTCGTCGCTGCGCTGCGCAGTTGGCAGCGCTGCTTAGCATATGAATAGCTTTGGAGCAGCGACGCTGATTAGCAACGCCAACTGACAATGACAACGTTTGTGCCTGTGGCGGCGACGGCAGCAACATTTTAATGACAAGCGACCACCCACCACCCACTGAGCCACCCCTTTGCGTTTCAACTTGACAGTTATCGGTATCAAAATATTGTTATGTGCTTATTTTATTTTTGTGCACTCCTTTTTTTTTCTGTTTTGTGGGTCGTTACGCTACGTTAAGCTTATTGTTTGTCTAAATGACTTGATTTAAGTTTTAAATAAACATTAACATTAATTGCTATTGTTTAACAATGCTAGATATGAATAACAGTTAATTAAGCGCTTGTGTATGCAAAACAAAAGTAAAGTCGTGTCTATAAAGTGTGCACATGGCGTATGCGTAATAAAGAATCAATTAAGCAGCGCATTTGTTTAAAAACTTTTGCTTTGCTTTGCTTAAGTAACGCTAATTAAACAATTAATTATGCTTTGGCATCAATTAAAAGCTGCTGCTGGCATTTGTTGCGCATACGCCACATTGCACAAAATCAAACAAAACTAAAAGTATTTGCATTGCTCAGCTGCAAAAATTATGCTTAATGCAGCAAAGGGCAAAAGTTTTTAACAAAAACAATGCGCGCCACTGTTGACAATTGTTGCAAGAGCAGCGCTGTGCTGGGCAACTGGCCACTTAACTGTGTGTGTGTGTGTGCGCTTTGACTTATTTAATGCTCGAGTAAACCTCTAAAAAGCGAAAACAAAAGCAACATAAAAATAAAATACAACTCATAGAAATTCTTGCGTGCACTTTTACTTGTTGCTGCCACAGCTGACGCCCATTGTCTGTGCTTCGTGGCTGGCGGCAGCAGCAGCTCTTAACTAAATGCAGCTTAGTTTTAGTGTTGAGTCAAGTTCTGGTGACGCAGGTGATATTATTGGCCAAAGTTAAACAATTGCAAACAGTTACAACTCACACAAACACAATAGCGACGAGTTTTTAGTTTGTTTCAACTTCGTTGCTGTGACTTGTAGTGGCTGCTGCAAATAAATAGTGAGCGCTGCTTGTAGACAAAACAGTTTACACTACAGCTTGAGTGGTTGTTGTTGCTGTTGTTGTGTGTATTTGGCTTAGAGTAAGGTAATTATATTTGAATCAATGTCTGCTTTACAACTTAACGCTTGAGAGTTGAGCTAAGTGCAGCTGTATCAATTTAAATAATGAAATAGCATTGAGCTAAGCATTTGCATAGTTTGTCTGAAAGGACTGGGACTCAAGCATAATGGCATAAATAACTGAAAAGTATGAATGTTATAACTCCAAATCAAATCAAAATATGTTTCTTAAAAAAATTGGCTCAAGCATAAATGCATAAATAACTTAATAAAGAATTTAATAATAATAAATGTATGAATATGAATTAACTGCTGCTTAAAGTTCTGTTTAAGCTTTTACTTTTAGGTCAGAATCAAATCAAAGTATATTCTATACAAAAAATGTTAAAAATTACAAATTAAAATAATTGTTGCCATGTAATTTCTATAATTTCTATAATGATTAACGTCTCTCTATTGTTTCTAATAACTGCTGCTAAAGTATTTTGCTTTAACTTTTACTATTTTTTTAAAACTCAGTATCAAATCAATCAAAAAATGTTGAAAATTACTAAAAGTGAATAAAAGCATAAAAAAATATTCAGAAAATAATTGTTGCCATGTAATTTCTATAATTTCTTTTTTTTTTTAATTTTAATTTTCGCCGGAATCGTTCAGGGTCTTCTGAACATAAGCGGACGTGTAACATATAATTTCTATAATGATTAACATCTCTCTATTGTTTCTAATAACTGCTGCTTAAGTATTTTGTTTTAACTTTTACTATTATTTAATAAATCAGCATCAAATCAAAGTACAAAATTAATCAAAGTGAATAATTAGCAAAACAAAATCGAAACAAATATTCAAAATTTAATTGTCATTTAATTTCTATACTAATTTCTTTAGCTTCTATATAACAATGCTTAATTTAAATATCAATTTTAAGCGTCTAAGCTGCTTCTCAACACTTTCTCTTACATTTGTGTTAGGCTAACAAAAGGAGTTTTGTAGCTTCTATAAAAAATTTATAAAATGAATCAAAGTGAATAATGTAATTTATATACTAATACTTATAATGATTAACGTCTCTCTATTGTTTCTTATAACTGCTGCTTAAGTATTTTGTTTTAATTTTTAATATTATTTAATAAATCAGCATCAAATCAAAGTACAACTATAAAAAAATATACAAAATTAATCAAAGTGAATAATTAGCAAAACAAATATTCAAAATTTAATTTCTATACTTATTTCTTTAGCTTCTATATAACAATGCTTAATTTAAATTTCAATTTTTGCTTCCCAACATTTTCTCTTACATTTGTGTTAGGCTAACAAAAGGACTTTTGTAGATTCTATAAAAAAAAATGTATAAAATTACTCAAAGTGCATAATTAACATACAATAAAAGCTTCAAAAATATGCAGCATATAATTGTTGCCTTATAATTTCTATACTAGAACTAATGTTTAGCATCTCTCTATGCTTTCTAATAGAAATTGATTAATTTGCATGCAAAATTTGAGAGCTTTGCTTAGCTACTGCCCAACACTTTCTCTTACATTTATGTAAGACTAACAAAAGCACTTTTAGTAACTTATCTGCGCAATTTGCCGTAGCAACATTGAAATCAATATTAAAGCATCTTCGGCTTATGCACGCAACATAAGAAGTAACTACAATAACTATTGTGTAGTAAGCCGAGCTAGCAAGGCTTAACCCACAATATCATTGACAATATGCTTCAATTGAAATTACAAATTTCATTACTCACACACACACGAGCACATACACACACACACACACCTTGCTGCAACAATGGCAAGCAACATACACACAGGCTACATAATCAACTGCAGCTAACAAAGGACTGACGCACAGGTTACAGCTTAGAGCGCAATTGGTAAATGACAGTCGAGCTGCAAGGGCTGGGAAGCGGGGGGTGGAGGTCAGCAGCTAGGCTTTTTTGCTAGTGCAGCAGCAACTTATTGTGGTTACAAATTGCGGCAAAAGCTATCAATGATATTATCAACGTACTACGGTCGGAGTAGCGTCAGTTCAGTTCGTTCGTTGGACTGCCCATATGCAAGCCCAATTACATCCGGTTGCAGTTTCAATTTCAATTTTGCGCCCCCTAAACCGTCGAGCAGACAATGGCTACAAAAACCGTTGAGGCCAAAGGACAAGCCAGCGCCCGTTCCCTCCCCCCTCCCACACTTCACTCTTTATGCTTGTGGCTGTTGCTTGGCATAATATTAATTTAAATTAGACTCCACGTATACGTTGGGGGCTATGTTTAGCTGCAGCTTGCGGCCAGTATTATGCGGTGTCTAACAATAACGGTAATTTGGTTCCTAACCTGTCTGCTAATCATTTTACAATCGGTTTTTAGCAATCTGCTGCTGCGGAAATGACAAATACCCCTTGCAACAACTAGGCGCTGTCTAATTAAGCATAAAATGCTGTTAATACGCCGCGTATACGCAATGCCAACAATAGTTTGTGCTTTTGACGCCTCATTTAATTACGTGTGTGCTGATAGCTGCTAATATATGCTATATACATTATTTTTCGGTTAATTTAGATAACACACACACACACACACAAACACACGCACACACACACATATAAAATTTATACAGCGCATGCTGGCAGCTTTAGCGAAGCGCGTAATTGAAATTTCTGCGCATTTCAACATTAAAATAATTTCAATTAGTCTAAGTTATCAATAAATAACATAAAATATGCTATATATAAACTTAAAGTGCATAAAAGCCAAGCTAAAAATTAAAAAAAGCAAATAGAACTCAATTTATATTTACAAATTGTAAATAACTTTAGGCATTACTCAAAAATTGTTATAATAAAAAGTAAAAGTTAATGTCAATTAGCCTAAGTTATCAATAAAAAAATAAATAAGCTTAAAGAGCTTAAAAGCCGAGCTAAGTTATAATAAAAATTTTTAAAAGTAAGTATAAGTCAATTTATATTTACGAATTTTTATTAATTTTAAACATTACTCAAAAATTGTTATAATTAAAAGTAAAAGTAAAAGTAAATTTCAATTAGTCTAAGTTATCAATAAATAAAATATTTATTATGCTGCATAAGCTTAAAGTGCATAAAAGCCGTGTCAAGTATTTATAAAAATTTAAAAAAAACGACTACAAGTCAATTTATATTTATAAATTTTTAAATAATTTTAAACATTACTTAAAAATTGTTGTAATAAAAAGTGCTATAAGTTACTGCTGCTCACCATTGTCTATATTTCTTAGTTGACTCTATTTGTTGGCCAAATTGTTATAATAAAAAGAGTAAAAGTAAATTTCGATTAGTCTAAGTTATCAATAAATAAAATATTTATGATGCTTTAAATAAGCTTAAAGTGCTTAAAAGCCAAGCTAAGTTATAATAAAAATTTTTAAAAGTAAGTATAAGTCAATTTATATTTACGAATTTTTATTAATTTTAAACATTTCTCAAAAATTGTTATAATTAAAAGTAAAAGTAAATTTCAATTAGTTTAAGTTATTAATAAATAAAATATTTATTTTGCTTTTTATGCATAAAATCCAAGCTTTTGTTTATAAAAATTGAAAATATTTTATATATTCACACACTTTAAATAACTTTACTCAATTTGTTATAATAAAAAGTACTATAAGTTACTGCTGCTCACCATTGTCTATATTGCTTAGTTGACTCTATTTGTTGGCCAAAAATATTTGGCAGCAATGACAAGTCAGCAAATACTTGAAATGGCGTTGAGCCAATTAACAGACATAATTATGTTTGTGTGTGTGCGTGTGTCTGCATAATTTGCATGTATATTTGTGTGTGTGTGTGTTTGTGTCTGCAGGCATGGCGGCCAAACATATTTCCGCTTCCGTTGTGCATTAGTCGCTTCATGAAACAATTTGTGGCAGAGTCCACCAATGTCGCCGCACATAAATTATAGCAAATTGTTTGCATTTAATTGCAATGCATTGGCTATCTATTGTTATTGTTTAAGCTATGCTGGCTGTTGTTGTTGTTGTTGTTGTAACATATGCATGCATATTTCATATGTGTGTGCGTTGCTCGCTATCCGGTCATGCATATTAACCCATGTGGGTTTTGATGAAGTCGCGCTAATTAACTGCAACTCGTCAGCTCGTTTATCTTATGCACGCAAACTGTCAACCGATCTGTTATCAACTATGTAGCAACTATATAATGTGCTACTGGCCCCCATTGACAAATGTATAAAGCAGTCGAGAGTGTGCGAAGATTTGCAGGTAATGCAAATGTTAAAGATTTTGAGCGTAGAGTAAGCCAATTACTAAACAGAGAATGAAGCTGAAACTAAGCAGAGCAGCTTAGCTAAGTGTGAGCAGAGTGTGAGCTGAGTAAGAGCAGAGCAAGAGCAAAGCAAGAGCAGAGCAAGAGCAGAGCAAGAGCAGAGCAAGAGCAGAGCAAGAGCAGAGCAGAGCAAGAGCAGAGCAAGAGCAGAGCAAGAGCAGAGCAAGAGCAGAGCAAGAGCAGAGCAAGAGCAGAGCAAGAGCAGAGCAAGAGCAGAGCAAGAGCAGAGCAAGAGCAGAGCAAGAGCAGAGCAAGAGCAGAGCAAGAGCAGAGAGAGCAGGACACGACAATCAAGAGCAGAGCAAAGCAGAGCAAGAGCAGAGCAAGAGCAAAGCAAGAGAGAGCAAGAGCAGAGCAAGAGCAGAGCAAAGAGCAGCGCAAGAGCAGAGCAAGAGCAGAGCAAGAGCAGAGCAAGAGCAGAGCAAGAGCAGAGCAAGAGCAGAGCAAGAGCAGAGCAAGAGCAGAGCAAGAGCAGAGCAAGAGCAGAGCAAGAGCAGAGCAAGAGCAGAGCGTGAGCAGAGCAAGAGCACAGCGTTGAATCAGCTGCCTTTGAATAATGTAAATTAAACTAAAGATGCAAATAGCTAATTTAAAAGTTTGCATAAAATACAAAAAGTTATTGGCATGAAATAAATTACAGGTAGAGTAATGTAGGATAGAGATGACATTGTGTTTGTCTAACAGCTGAGCAGAGGGGAGAAAGAGAGGAGTAAAGTAAGAAGGAGCTAGTCGACACAGTCGTAGAAGATTGTGCCGCGAGGACAGAAGTGAAAAAGGAGTTGCAGCCAACACCAGCACCAAAGTCACTTTAATATAACGTAATATAATATCACTTAATATCACCATAATCAATATCCGTTAAATAAACATCTGTAGTACATCAAACCCTACAATAATATTTAATTTTGTAAAGAAAAGAAAATAGAAAGAACGAGCTGCACTGCTTAAATTTGTCTGTTATATTTAATTTAATTTAATGCAAATGTTAAGAGTTCATCAGCCAAATAAGTATAAGCCATGAAGCTAGCCATGATGTAATGCAAGTACAGGAAATTTCAAGGATTTTGCTATTGATACTTAGCAATTGAAACGTAGAAAATTGGCCTACAAAATGAACAAAGCGATTTGTGAATTTTAAGTTTTGTTCGTTGATTTCTTTTTTTTCAAATTAAAAATAGGCCAAATGCTGGCTAAGCCAGCGCTTATGTATTATGTATTATTATTATTATTAGACTATAGTAATATAGTAGTCACATAGGACATAGCAAACTAATTTAACAGCAAAATACACATCTGAATAAATTGCAATTCTATAAAAAAATTTATAACGAAAAAAAAAAAAAAATTCTGCTTTAAGATTAATTTTAATTGTAAGCTGCCATTTCCTGAATTTAGTATTAGCCTATGGCACTTGCCTTAGACACAACTTTATTTAATTTGAACTACTTACACTTTGAATATGCCACAGCCACAGCTACAGCAGCTGCCAAATTTAATGTGCAACATCATGTGGCCTCTGTTTATACCAATTGCCTGGCAATTAGCATTATCTTTACCGCAACCGAATGCAATCAAAGTTTACGCTTAGCTTGTCTAATTGACGTGTAGTTTACACATCTTCAGCGCTATTTGTCTTGCAGCATATTAACTTTATACAAATCGCAGTTAGTATGCGTGTGTGTCTTAGTGTGTGTGTGTGTGTGTTGGGTACGTAATCGTAGCTGGCACATCAGCATGTAAATTGCATTACCTTTAGGGCTGCGTAGCGTTCGCTGCTTACTTCGACTCCACTCGACTCGACTCGACTACAAACTTGCGTAGTAAATGCAATAAACAGCTCGTAAATATTTTGATACCAATTTTCCAGCGTAATTGACTCAACGGTACTTTGAATGTCAAACAATAAATTCAATTACCAATACACACGCGTTCAAGCCGCACCAGCAGCCCCCAAGCCGCACCCAGCTTACCATGTCAGTGTCGGCAAATGCTTAACCCTACCCTTAACCCTACAATGCACGTGCTATGAGTACGGTACGGCTAAGGCGACGTGGCTACGGCTACAGCTATGGATATCCCAAAAAAAAGGCACAAAAAATCTCATAAAGAGCGAGCGGGCGTTGTAAGCTAAAGCAAGCGGAAAATCAACGCACAAGTCGATAAACATTTGTATGAACAGCAAAGAGCTACAACAACAATAACAACAACAAAATAAAATAAAAAGCAAAATGAAACAATGCCCATGAAATAAGTTTATATCGAGCACAAATACGGGCAAATGTGCGGCGGTAAAATAATTGCATATAAAATCGCATTTTACGCTTTATATAAAACTTAAATGAATGTGCGCAAACTGAAGTAACAAAAATTAATTGAATTTAAATAAAAGCGCAGTTTATATTAAAATAAATATATGACAATGGCAATGTTAATCCAACGCTCAATACTAATTGTTGTATTTATTGCATTAATATATCAAAAATTATATCAAAATCATTTGTTGTATTTAGTGCATAGTAAATTAGTAAAAAAAAAAGTATATATAAATTTAATATATATCAAAAGTTATATTAAAATCATTTGTTGTATTTATTGCATAGTAAATTAGTAAAAATATATAAATTTAATATATCAAAAATTATATCAAAATCAATTGTTGTATTTATTTCATAGTAAATTAATAAAAATATATAAATTTACTATATCAAAAATTATATTAAAATCTTTTGTACTATTTATAGCATAGTAAATTAATAAAAATATAAATCTAATATACGCATTTATATAGCAAAATGCATGTTGTTAAACTAGAAACTGGTAGCCTAATATATCATCATGATAAATTTGCCTTGGGGGCAACAAAAAAGTAAAAATAATAACAGACAACCCCAAAAGCTGTGGCAAAGTAACAACAATGACAGTCAAACAATGCAAAATCAATTTAAATTTCATCTCTTACACGCATACAAAGACACTAGCGCACACACATGGGGAAGGTAGCTAAAAAAAATGGAAAATGGGTGAGAAAATCAGTAAAGCAACCGCAATCTTTTACCAAATTGTTGTGCTCGCTTGCGTGTCCTTGTGTGCGTGTGTGTGTGTGTGTGAGGGTGTCACTAGCGCTGTGTTGCCAACACGCAACTCAATCATAAGTAAATATTATACATACTTTGCTGAAAGTGAAATAAAAATTGGTGCCGGCAACAAGATCGCGCCGCAGTCAGTGGCAGTCTTATTATGCCCACGGGTAAAATATAAGTATGGCAGGCAGGCAGGCAAGCCAGTCAGGCAGGCGGCATTGGCTTGGCAGGCGAAACACGTTCTAATAGATTTCCAGAGTTTCGCCTTTTGACGGCAACTGAGGCAGGCGGCCGTACAAGTTACACATGTTGCCTTTGTTTGGCTTCCTGTCACACACATACACACACACACACGCATACACACACATGCACGCGTATTTGACATGACATTTGCTGTGGCGCTTTTTGCTTCAATTTGAAGACCGTAAATCCTTTATTCAATTTTTAGCCTAAAAGTATGCAACGGCGATAAGCGCGTCAGGCCTTAGGATTTTCACTCCCACTGCAAAATATAAATAAGCATTGATTAAGTAGAACGACGTTCGCTCTTAACCCTAATCCCAAATCTAACCCCACAGGACATATAAATCAGCCCCAAATTTAAGCATATATATACATAGATATAGTTGGTGTATATAAAACAAAGTTTATATGCAAATCGCTGGCAATTGAACGTAACGTAAATATGAAATTTATATGCCGCCGGGCAAGCGGCGTCCAGCATAATGAATCGTAAGCTATAACATTTTTGGTATATAGAGAGCTCGAGCTGCAATTGACAGGCAAACGTTTTGATGATACGCATTGATGAAAGCGACGCCGCGCCGCGCCGGAAGCTGGCGCACAACTAATTGGACATCCGTTTTCCGTGCGATTATCGGTCCAAGCGCTGTGGGTCTCCAACCAGCCGGTGCCATCATCATCAACAGCAGCAGCAACAGCAACAAGGTGAAGCATTTTTCTATTTCATTGCTGTAAATTTTGTGCGGCACGTTATTAACGCCACTTGGAGTGCAGCGGGGACTGGCGCGGGCGTGGGCAACAGGAAGCAAGCGCTAAAAGGTCGCTTAAGTCCTGCTTTATATATAAAGCAAAAGAAGAAAAAATACAAGTAAACAGTTGGAGACTAGAGAGTGACTAGACTAGAGGCGATACGAATGCAAAATACACTTGAATTGAAACTAGAAACAAAATCTAGAAAAGAAGCAAAAATAAGCTTAAATTTTGTTATGCTTGTTTAACTTTTCTATATATTAATTAAAATATGCAGCATATATATTTATATAGAGCATTAATATACTTTAGCTTACACTGTCTTCAATTGCTGCTGCTTACATTGGCTTCTCGCTCGCTTTGGCTCTGCCCCTTTGCTGCGACTACGTCTACGGCTTAAGCGCACATCCGTGCGCCTAGCGTGATATCCTTCAAGGCGGCGGCACAAAAGGGCCAACGTGCATTTGTCAGTGTCGCTGTCGTTGTCGTCACTGGGCTTTATTTAATTGAAGTCAATTACACAGTTGGATATGGACACACAGCAGTGAGATGAGCTCAGCTGGCAGGCTCATTAGATCAACGTGTTGTCCAATTGGCAGCAGCATTGACAAGCGTCCAGCCCCAGCTCCAGCTCCAGCCTCGCACTTGTTGGTTGGTTTGAGTTTCTTTTAGCTACGCATGTGTTAAACTTTTAAGTGGTCTGAACTGCACAGTTAAGCAGCTTAGGCCATGTAGAGCTTAGGCCACACGCTAGTGACAACAAAAGACAGGCTTTAGCTTTAGCATCAATGGGCTTTAAGTTGGAATCAAAAGTTTTAGCAGCAAACCACTTCAAAAGGCTCGCCCCCCAGTCTGCAACTGATTTTAGAAATTCATTAACA